>NW_027524781.1:0-54026 GCF_052094955.1 Ictidomys tridecemlineatus
GAAGGAGTGTAGCAGATAGCAGTTTTTGGAGACTCGGTTGAAGAAGCCTTGTTGCAGGGAGCAGGTGTTAGAGACTTGGGTGCTGTAGGACTGTTGCAGAGAGTAGAATTTGGAGACTGAGGTGCGGAAGGACTGTTACAGAGAGCCGAGTTTGAGACCTCGGGTGGAGAAGGACTTATACAGAAAGCAGAGGTTAAAGACTGAGGTGCAGATGGACCGTCACAGAGATCAGAGGTTTAGAGGACTGCAATATAGGAGGGACTGTTACAGAGCGCAGAGGTTGGAGTATGGTTTATTAAAAGAACTGTTTCAGAGTTCACAGTTTAAAACCTGGGGTGCAAAAAAACTGTCACAGAGAGTAAGTTTGGAGACTGAGGAACAGAAAAAATGTTACAGGGAGCAAAGTTTGGAGACTGGGGTGCAGATTTACTGATACAGAATGCAGAGGATTTAGATCTGGGGTAGAGAAGGGACCATAACAGTGAAACGAGGTTGGAGACTGTTGTTCAGGAGACTGTTTAAGACAACGGAGGTTAGAGAATGGTGTGCAGAATGGACTTTTACAGAGAGCAGAGGTTAGAGAATAGGGTGCAAAAGTAGGGTTGCTAAGTTCAAAGGTTGGAGACAGAGGTGCAGAAGGACTATTACAGAGAGCAGAGGTTGGAAACCGTGGTGCAGAAGG
Organism: Ictidomys tridecemlineatus; assembly: GCF_052094955.1. NCBI lineage: Eukaryota > Metazoa > Chordata > Mammalia > Rodentia > Sciuridae > Ictidomys > Ictidomys tridecemlineatus. The sequence goes on from NW_027524781.1 coordinate 683, forward strand.
ACTGATACAGATCGCATAGGTTTGAGACTGTGGTGAAGAAGGACTGTTACAGAGCGCAGAAGTTGGAGACTGGGGAGTAGAAGGACTGTTGCAGAGAACAGAGGTTGGAGACTGTGTTGCAGCAGGACCGTTGAAGAAAGAAGAGGTTGGAGACTGGGTTGGAGAAGGAATGTAACAGAGAGCAGAGTTTTGAAACTTGGGTACAGAAGGACCTTACAGAGAACAGAGGTTAGAGACTGGGGTGCAGAAAGAGTGTTAAAGAGAGGAAGACGTAGGAGGTCTGAGGTGCAGAAGGTCTGTTGCAGAGAGCAGATGTTGAAGACTTGGGTGCAGAAGGATCGTTGCATGGAGCAGACATTGGAGACTGAGGTGCAAAAAAGACTGTTACAAAGAATAGAGATTGGAGGTTTGTGATGCAAAAGGCCTGTTACAGAGAGCAGAGGTTCTAGACTGGGGTGCAGAAGAACTGTTAGAGAGAGAAAAGTTGTTAGACAAGTTGCAGAAGGATCTTACAGAGAGCAGAGATTGTAGACCGAGGTGCAGCAGGACTGTTACAGAGAGCAGAGCTTGAAGACTTGGGTGCAGAAGGCCTTTTACGAAGAGCAGAGTTTGGAGAGGGGCTCCAGATGACTTTTACATATAGCAGAGTTGGAAACTGGTTTGCAGAAGAATCTTACAGAGAGCAGATGTTGGAGACTGAGTGCAGAAGGACTGTTACAGAGAGTAGAGGTTGGAGACTGAGGTGCAGAAGGATCGTTGCAGAGAACAGAATTTTAAGACTGAGGTGCAGAAGGACTGTTGAAGAGAGCATATGTGAAGACTGGAGTTCAGAAGGACTGTTACAGAGAGCTGAGGTTGTAGACTGGGGTGTAGAAGGATCATTGTAGAAAGCAGAGGTTTGGTACTGGGGTGCAGAAGAATTGTTATAGAAACAGACTTTAGAGAATAGGGTGCAGAAGGGCTGTTACAGAGAGCAGAGTTTGGAGACTGGGTTGCAGAAGGATCTTAAAGAGAGCACATGTTGGAGACTGATGTGCAGAAGGACTGTTGCAGAGACCAGAGGTTGGAGACTGGGTGAAGAAAAAACTGTTGCAGAGAGCAGTTGTTGAAGACTGGGGTTGTAGAAAACTGTTGGCAGAAGAGCAGTGGTTGGAAGACTAAGGGTGCAGAAAGACTGTCTGCAGAGAGAGAATTTGGAGAGAGGGTGACAGAAGGGACTGTTACAGAGAGCAGTGTTTGGAGACTTGGGTGCAGAAGAGACGGTTACAGAGAGCAGAGGTTGGAGACTACGGGTACAGAAGGAACTGTTAAACAGAGCAGAGGTTGGAGACTGGGGTGCATTAGGACTGATGCAGAGAGCAGAGTTTGGAGAATGGGGTTCAGAAAGATTGTTGCAGAGAGAAGAGGTGGAAACTGAGGTGCAGAAGGCCTGTTACAAAGAGCAGAGCTTGGAGACTGCGGAGCAGATGACATGTAACACACAGCAGAGTTTGGAGACTGAGTGGAATAAGGATCTTACAGAGAGCAGAGGTTGGTGACTGAGGTGCCGAAGGACTGTCAGAGAGAGCAGAGGTTGGAAACTAGGGTCCAGTAGGATCCTTTCAGAGAGCAGAGTTTTTTATAATGAGGTTTAGAAAAACTGTTGCAGAGAGCAGATGTAGGGGACTGGGGTGCAGAAGAACTGTTGCAGAGAGCAGAGGTTGGAGACCTTGGGTGTACAAGGATCGTTGCAGAGAACATAGGGTGCAGACTGGGGTGCTGAAAGAGTTTTACAAATTGCAGAATTTTGAGGCTGGGGTGCAGAAGGACTGTTATAGAAAGCAGAGTTTGGGAGACCCGTTTTTAGGAGGATCTTACAGAGAGCACACGTTGGCGACTGAGGTGCAGAAGGACTGTTACAGAGAGTAGATGTTGAAGACTGAGGTGCTGAAAGACCTTTGCAAAGAGAAGAGGTTGGAGACTGAGGTGCAGAAGGACTGTTGCAGAGTGCAGAGGTTGAATACTTGGGTGTAGGACTGTTGCAGAGAGCAGAGGTTGAAGTTTGGGTTTCCGAAGGACTATTGCAGCTAGAGACGTTAAAGACTGAAATGCAGAAGGACAGTTACAGAGCACAGGTTGGAGATTGAGTGCAGCAGGATGGATAGAAAAAGCAGAGGTTGGAGAGTGGGATGCAGAAGGACCGTTAAAAAGAGAAGAGTTTGGAAACTGCAGTACAAAAGTACAGTTACAGAGAGCTTAGGTTCAAGACTGGGGTGGAAAAGGACTGTTGTAGAGAGCAGATGTTGAAGACTGGGGTGCAGAAGGACTGTTGCAGAGAGCAGAGGTTGGAGACTGGGTGCAGTAGGACAATTGCAGAGTGCAGAGGTTTCAGACTGTGGTGGAGAAGAACTGTTACAGAGCAGAGTTTGGAGACTGTGGTGCAGAAGGCCTGTTACAGACAGCAGAATTTAGAGACCGGGGTGCAGAAGAAGTGTAGTAGAGAACAGAGGTTGAAGACTGGGGTGCAGAAGGATCGTTGCAGAAGACCAGAGGTTGGAGACTGGGGTGCAGAAGGACTGATACCGAAAGCAGAGTTCGGATTCTGGGCTGCAGAAAGCCTGTTAAAGACAGCAGAGTTTGGAGACTGGGGTGCACAAAGATTGGTACAGAGAGCAGAGTTTGAATACTGGGTTTCAGAAAGATATTAAGGAGAGCAAAAGTTGAAGACTGAGGTGCAGATGCACTGTTACAGAGAGAAGAGTTTGGAGACTGAGGAGCAGAAAGACCTTTGAAGAGAGCAAGCATTTGAGACTGAGGTGCAGAAGGATTGTTACAGAGAGCAGTGGTAGGAGACTGGGGTGTAAAAGGACTGATACAGAAAGCAGAGGTTGGAGACTCGGGTGCCGAAAGAACCCTTACCAAGAGCAGAGGTTGAAGACTGAGGTGCAGAATAACTGTTGTAGAGAAAAGAGGTTAGAGGCTTGGGTGCAGAAGGACCACTGCAGAAAGCAGAGGTTGGAGACTGGGTTTCTGAAGGAGTCTTACAGAGAGCAGAGTTTGGACACTGAGGTGCAGAAGGGCTGTTGCAGAGAGCATAGTTTGAAGATTAGAGCACAGTAGGACTGTTGCAGAGAGCAAAAATTGTAGTCTGAGTTGGAGAAGGACAGTTACAGAAAGCAGAGTTTAGAGACCAGGGTGCAGAAGGACTGATACAGAAAGCAGAGTTTGGAGACTGGGGTCCAGAAGGATCCATTACAGAGAGAAGAAGTTGGAGACTGTAGTACAGAAGGACTATAACAGAGAGCGAGGTTGGAGACTGGGGTGACGAAGGACTGTTGCAGAGAGTAGTTGTTGGAGACTGAGGTTCAGAAGGACTATTACAAAGAACAGAGGTTGGAGACCTGAGTTCAGAAGGACTGATGGAAAAAGCAGAGGTTGGAGTGTGGGGTGAAGAATGATTGTAAAAGAGAGAAGAATTTGGAAACTGCAGTACAGAAGGACTGTTACAGAGAGCAGATGATGGAGACTGGGGTGGAGAAGGACTGTCGCAGAGAGCAGATGTTGGGAGTATGGGGTTCAGAAGGACTGTTGCACTGAGCAGAGGTTTAAGACTGGTGTGCAGAAGGACTGTTGCAGAGAGCAGAGGTTGAAGAGTGAGGTGCAGAAGGACTGTTACAGAGAGCAAAGTTTGGAGTCTGTGGTGCAGAAGGACTGATACAGAAAGAAGAGGTTGGAGACTGGGGGTGCAGAAGGACCCATACAGAGAACAGAGGTTGAAGACTGCGGTACAGAAGAACTGTTGTAGAGAACAAAGTTGGAGATGGGGTGCAGAGGGACCATTGCAGAGGGCAGACGTTGGAGACTGGAGTGCAGAAGGAATGTTACAGAGACCAAAGTTTGGAAACTGGGGTGCAGAAGGATCGTTGCAGAGAGTAGATTATGCAGACTGGTGTATAAAAGGACTTTTCTAAAAAGCAGAGTTTGGAGACTAGTGTGCAGTAGGGACTGTTGCAGAGAGCAGTTGTTTAAGACTGAGGTGCAGAAAAACTCTTACAGGGAGCAGTTTTCGGAGACTGGGTGCAATAGGACTGATACTGAGTGTGGAGTTTGGAGAATGAGATGCAGAAAGATTGGTACAGAGAGAAGAGGTTGGAGACTAGGTGTACAATGAACTGTTACATAGTGCAGAGTTTGGAAACTGTGGTTCAGAAGGATCCTTGCAGAAAGTAGAGGTTGGAGACTGAGGTGCAGAAGGACTGTTACAGAGAGCAGAGTTTGTAGACTGGGGTGCAGAACGACTGATACAGAAAGCAGAGGTTAGTGACTGTGGTGCAGAAGGACTCTTGCAGAGAGCAGAGGTTAGACACTAGGGTGCAGAAGGACTATTGCACAGAGCAGAGGTTGCAGACTGAGGTGCAGAAGGACTGTTACAGACAGCTGAGTTTGAAGAATGTGGTGCAAAAGACTGATACAGAAAGCAGTAGTTGGAGACTGGGGTGCAGAAGGACCCTTACAGAGAAAAGAGGTTGGAGACTGCGGTACAGAAAGACTGTTACAGAGAGCAGAGGTTGGAGACTGGGGTTCAGAATAACTGTTGTAGAGAACAGAGGTTAGAGGCTTGGGGGCAGAAGGATCATTGCAGAAAGTAGAGGTTGGAGACTGGGTTTCAGAAGGATCTTACAGAGAGCAGAGTTTGGACACTGAGGAGCAGAAGGGCTGTTGCAGAGAGCATAGTTTGGAGATTAGGGCGCAGAAGGACTGTTGCAGAGAGCAGAAATTGTACTCTGAGTTGCAGAAGGACTGTTACAGAAAGCAGAGTTTAGAGACCAGGATACAGAAGGACTGATACAGAAAGCAGAGTTTAAAGATTGGGGTCCAGAAGGATCATTACAGAAGAGAAGAAGTTGAAGACTCTATTACAGAATGACAATAACAGAGAGCAGAGTTTGGAGACTGGGGTGCCGGAGGACTGTTGCAGAGAGTAGACGTTGGAGACTGAGGTTCAGAAGCCATTTACAGGAACAGAGGTTGGAGACCTGAGTGCAGAAGGACTGATGAGAAAGAAGAGTTTGGAGAGTGGGTGCAGAAAGACCGTAAAAGAGAGAAGGAGTTTGGAAACTGCAGTACAGAAGGACTGTTACAGAGAGCAGATGATGGAGACTGGGGTGGAGAAGGGACTGTTGCAGAGAGCAGATGTTGGCGACTGGGGTTCAGAAGGACTGTTGCAGAGAGCAGAGGTTTAAGACTGGTGTGCAGAAGGACTGTTCCAGAGAGCAGAAATTGAAGAGTGAGGTGCAGAAGGACTGTTACAGAGAGCAGAGTTCGGAGACTGTGGTGCAGAGGACTGATACAGAGGGCAGAGGCTGGAGACTGGGGTGCAGAAGGGCACTTTCAGAGAACAGAGGTTGAAGACTTGCGGTACAGAAGAACTGTTGTAGAGAAAAAAAATTGAAGACTGGGGTGCAGAGGGGACCATTGCAGAGGGCAGTCGTCGGAGACTGGAGTGCAGAAGAAATGTTACAGAGAGGAGAGTTTTGGAAACTGGGTGCAGAAGGATCATTGCAGAGAGCAGATTATGGAGACTGGGGTATAGAAGGACTGTTCTAAATAGCAGAGGTTGGAGACTGTTGTGCAGATGGACTGTTGCAGAGAGCAGTTGTTAAGACTGAGGTGCAGAAAAACTGTTTCAGGGAGCAGTGTTTGGAGACTGGGGTGCAAAAGGACTGATACTGAGTGTAGAGTTGGAGACTGAGGAGCAGAAAGATCTTACAGAGAGGAAAGTTTGGAGACTGGGGTGCAAAAGGATTGTTTCAGAGAGCAGACGTTGGAGACTTGGGTGCAGAAGGATCCATGCAGAGAGTAGAGGTTGGAGACTGGGTTTAAGAAGGTTCTTACAGAGAGCAGAGTTTGGACACTGAGGTGCAGAAGGGCTGTTGCAGAGAGCATAGTTTGGAGATTAGGGCGGCAGAAGGACTGTTGCAGAGAGCAGAAATTGTAGTCTGAGTTGCAGAAGGACTGTTACAGAAAGCAGAGTTTAGAGACCAGCGTGCAGAAGGACTGATACAGAAAGCAGAGTTTGGAGACTGGGGTCCAGAAGGATCATTACAGAGAGAAGAAGTTGGAGACTGTAGTACAGAAGGACTATAACAGAGAGCAGAGGTTGGAGACTGGGGTGCCGAAGGACTGTTGCAGAGAGTAGACGTTGGAGACTGAGGTTCAGAAAGACTATTACAGGAACAGAGGTTGGAGACCTGAGTGCAGAAGAACTGATGGAGAAAGCAGAGGTTGGAGAGTGGGGTGCAGAAAGACCGTAAAAGAGAGAAGAGTTTGGAAACTGCAGTACAGAAGGACTGTTACAGAGAGCAGATGATGGAGACTGGGGTGGAGAAGGACTGTTGCAGAGAGCAGATGTTGGCGACTGGGGTTCAGAAGGACTGTTGCAGAGAGCAGAGTTTTAAGACTGGTGTGCAGAAGGACTGTTCCAGAGAGCAGAAATTGAAGAGTGAGGTGCAGAAGGACTGTTACAGAGAGCAGAGTTCGGAGACTGTGGTGCAGAAGGAATGATAAAGAGGGCAGAGGCTGGAGACTGGGGTGCAGAAGGGCACTTTCAGAGAACAGAGGTTGAAGACTGCGGTACAGAAGAACTGTTGTAGAGAACAAAATTGAAGACTGGGGTGCAGAGGGACCATTGCAGAGGGCAGTCGTCGGAGACTGGAGTGCAGAAGAAATGTTACAGAGAGGAGAGTTTGGAAACTGGGGTGCAGAAGGATCATTGCAGAGAGTAGATTATGGAGACTGGGGTATAGAAGGACTGTTCTAAATAGCAGAGGTTGGAGACTGTTGTGCAGATGGACTGTTGCAGAGAGCAGATGTTTAAGACTGAGGTGCAGAAAAACTGTTACAGAGAGCAGTGTTTGGAGACTGGGGTGCAAAAGGACTAGTACTGAGTGTAGAGTTTGGAGACTGAGGAGCAGAAGGATCTTACAGAGAGGAAAGTTTGGAGACTGGGGTGCAAAAGGATTGTTGCAGAGAGCAGACGTTGGAGACCTGGGTGCAGAAGGATCCTTGCAGAGAATAGAGGTTGGAGACTGGGTTTAAGAAGGATCTTACAGAGAGCAGAGTTTGGACACTGAGGTGCAGAAGGGCTGTTGCAGAGAGCATAGTTTGAAGATTAGAGCACAGTAGGACTGTTGCAGAGAGCAGAAATTGTAGTCTGAGTTGCAGAAGGACTGTTACAGAAAGCAGAGTTTAGAGACCAGCGTGCAGAAGGACTGATACAGAAAGCAGAGTTTGGAGACTGGGGTCCAGAAGGATCATTACAGAGAGAAGAAGTTGGAGACTGTAGTACAGAAGGACTATAACAGAGAGCAGAGGTTGGAGACTGGGGTGCCGAAGGACTGTTGCAGAGAGTAGATGTTGGAGACTGAGGTTCAGAAGGACTATTACAGGAACAGAGGTTAGAGACCTGAGTGCAGAAGGACTGATGGAGAAAGCAGAGGTTGGAGAGTGGGGTGCAGAAAGACCGTAAAAGAGAGAAGAGTTTGGAAACTGCAGTACAGAAGGACTGTTACAGAGAGCAGATGATGGAGACTGGGGTGGAGAAGGACTGTTGCAGAGAGCAGATGTTGGCGACTGGGGTTCAGAAGGACTGTTGCAGAGAGCAGAGGTTTAAGACTGGTGTGCAGAAGGACTGTTCCAGAGAGCAGAAATTGAAGAGTGAGGTGCAGAAGGACTGTTACAGAGAGCAGAGTTCGGAGACTGTGGTGCAGAAGGAATGATAAAGAGGGCAGAGGCTGGAGACTGGGGTGCAGAAGGGCACTTTCAGAGAACAGAGGTTGAAGACTGCGGTACAGAAGAACTGTTGTAGAGAACAAAATTGAAGACTGGGGTGCAGAGGGACCATTGCAGAGGGCAGTCGTCGGAGACTGGAGTGCAGAAGAAATGTTACAGAGAGGAGAGTTTGGAAACTGGGGTGCAGAAGGATCATTGCAGAGAGTAGATTATGGAGACTGGGGTATAGAAGGACTGTTCTAAATAGCAGAGGTTGGAGACTGTTGTGCAGATGGACTGTTGCAGAGAGCAGATGTTTAAGACTGAGGTGCAGAAAAACTGTTACAGAGAGCAGTGTTTGGAGACTGGGGTGCAAAAGGACTAGTACTGAGTGTAGAGTTTGGAGACTGAGGAGCAGAAGGATCTTACAGAGAGGAAAGTTTGGAGACTGGGGTGCAAAAGGATTGTTGCAGAGAGCAGACGTTGGAGACTTGGGTGCAGAAGGATCCTTGCAGAGAATAGAGGTTGGAGACTGGGTTTAAGAAGGATCTTACAGAGAGCAGAGTTTGGACACTGAGGTGCAGAAGGGCTGTTGCAGAGAGCATAGTTTGAAGATTAGAGCACAGTAGGACTGTTGCAGAGAGCAGAAATTGTAGTCTGAGTTGCAGAAGGACTGTTACAGAAAGCAGAGTTTAGAGACCAGGGTGCAGAAGGACTGATACAGAAAGCAGAGTTTGGAGACTGGGGTCCAGAAGGATCATTACAGAGAGAAGAAGTTGGAGACTGTAGTACAGAAGGACTATAACAGAGAGCAGAGGTTGGAGACTGGGGTGCCGAAGGACTGTTGCAGAGAGTAGATGTTGGAGACTGAGGTTCAGAAGGACTATTACAGGAACAGAGGTTGGAGACCTGAGTGCAGAAGGACTGATGGAGAAAGCAGAGGTTGGAGAGTGGGGTGCAGAAAGACCGTAAAAGAGAGAAGAGTTTGGAAACTGCAGTACAGAAGGACTGTTACAGAGAGCAGATGATGGAGACTGGGGTGGAGAAGGACTGTTGCAGAGAGCAGATGTTGGTGACTGGGGTTCAGAAGGACTGTTGCAGAGAGCAGAGGTTTAAGACTGGTGTGCAGAAGGACCGTGCCAGAGAGAAGAAATTGAAGAGTGAGGTGCAGAAGGACTGTTACAGAGAGCAGAGTTCAGAGACTGTGGTGCAGAAGGACTGATACAGAGGGCAGAGGTTGGAGACTGGGGTGCAGAAGGGCACTTTCAGAGAACAGAGGTTGAAGACTGCGGTACAGAAGAACTGTTGTAGAGAACAAGGTTGGAGACTGGGGTGCAGAGGGCCCATTGCAGAGGGCAGACGTTGGAGACTGGAATGCAGAAGAAATGTTACAGAGAGGAGAGTTTGGAAACTGGGGTGCAGAAAATTCTTTGCAGAGAGTAGATTATGGAGACTGGGGTATAGAAGGACTGTTCTAAATAGCAGAGGTTGGAGACTGTTGTGCAGATGGACTGTTTCAGAGAGCAGTTGTTTAAGACTGAGGTGCAGAAAAACTGTTTCAGGGAGCAGTGTTTGGAGACTGGGGTGCAAAAGGACTGATACTGAGTGTAGAGTTTGGAGACTGAGGAGCAGAAGGATCTTACAGAGAGGAAAGTTTGGAGACTGGGGTGCAAAAGGATTGTTTCAGAGAGAAGACGTTGGAGACTTGGGTGCAGAAGGATCCATGCAGAGAGTAGAGGTTGGAGACTGGGTTTAAGAAGGTTCTTACAGAGAGCAGAGTTTGGACACTGAGGTGCAGAAGGGCTGTTGCAGAGAGCATAGTTTGGAGATTAGGGCGCAGAAGGACTGTTGCAGAGAGCAGAAATTGTAGTCTGAGTTGCAGAAGGACTGTTACAGAAAGCAGAGTTTAGAGACCAGCGTGCAGAAGGACTGATACAGAAAGCAGAGTTTGGAGACTGGGGTCCAGAAGGATCATTACAGAGAGAAGAAGTTGGAGACTGTAGTACAGAAGGACTATAACAGAGAGCAGAGGTTGGAGACTGGGGTGCCGAAGGACTGTTGCAGAGAGTAGACGTTGGAGACTGAGGTTCAGAAAGACTATTACAGGAACAGAGGTTGGAGACCTGAGTGCAGAAGGACTGATGGAGAAAGCAGAGGTTGGAGAGTGGGGTGCAGAAAGACCGTAAAAGAGAGAAGAGTTTGGAAACTGCAGTACAGAAGGACTGTTACAGAGAGCAGATGATGGAGACTGGGGTGGAGAAGGACTGTTGCAGAGAGCAGATGTTGGCGACTGGGGTTCAGAAGGACTGTTGCAGAGAGCAGAGGTTTAAGACTGGTGTGCAGAAGGACTGTTCCAGAGAGCAGAAATTGAAGAGTGAGGTGCAGAAAGACTGTTACAGAGAGCAGAGTTCGGAGACTGTGGTGCAGAAGGACTGATACAGAGGGCAGAGGTTGGAGACTGTGGTGCAGAAGGGCACTTTCAGAGAACAGAGGTTGAAGACTGCGGTAGAGAAGAATTGTTGTAGAGAACAAGGTTGGAGACTGGGGTGCAGAGGGCCCATTGCAGAGGGCAGACGTTGGAGACTGGAATGCAGAAGAAATGTTACAGAGAGGAGAGTTTGGAAACTGGGGTGCAGAAAATTCTTTGCAGAGAGTAGATTATGGAGACTGGGGTATAGAAGGACTGTTCTAAATAGCAGAGGTTGGAGACTGTTGTGCAGATGGACTGTTTCAGAGAGCAGTTGTTTAAGACTGAGGTGTAGAAAAACTATTTCAGGGAGCAGTGTTTGGAGACTGGGGTGCAAAAGGACTGATAGTGAGTGTAGAGTTTGGAGACTGAGGAGCAGAAGGATCTTACAGAGAGGAAAGTTTGGAGACTGGGGTGCAAAAGGATTGTTGCAGAGAGCAGACGTTGGAGACTTGGGTGCAGAAGGATCCATGCAGAGAGTAGAGGTTGGAGACTGGGTTTAAGAAGGTTCTTACAGAGAGCAGAGTTTGGACACTGAGGTGCAGAAGGGCTGTTGCAGAGAGCATAGTTTGGAGATTAGGGCGCAGAAGGACTGTTGCAGAGAGCAGAAATTGTAGTCTGAGTTGCAGAAGGACTGTTACAGAAAGCAGAGTTTAGAGACCAGCGTGCAGAAGGACTGATACAGAAAGCAGAGTTTGGAGACTGGGGTCCAGAAGGATCATTACAGAGAGAAGAAGTTGGAGACTGTAGTACAGAAGGACTATAACAGAGAGCAGAGGTTGGAGACTGGGGTGCCGAAGGACTGTTGCAGAGAGTAGACGTTGGAGACTGAGGTTCAGAAAGACTATTACAGGAACAGAGGTTGGAGACCTGAGTGCAGAAGGACTGATGGAGAAAGCAGAGGTTGGAGAGTGGGGTGCAGAAAGACCGTAAAAGAGAGAAGAGTTTGGAAACTGCAGTACAGAAGGACTGTTACAGAGAGCAGATGATGGAGACTGGGGTGGAGAAGGACTGTTGCAGAGAGCAGATGTTGGCGACTGGGGTTCAGAAGGACTGTTGCAGAGAGCAGAGGTTTAAGACTGGTGTGCAGAAGGACTGTTCCAGAGAGCAGAAATTGAAGAGTGAGGTGCAGAAAGACTGTTACAGAGAGCAGAGTTCGGAGACTGTGGTGCAGAAGGACTGATACAGAGGGCAGAGGTTGGAGACTGTGGTGCAGAAGGGCACTTTCAGAGAACAGAGGTTGAAGACTGCGGTAGAGAAGAATTGTTGTAGAGAACAAGGTTGGAGACTGGGGTGCAGAGGGCCCATTGCAGAGGGCAGACGTTGGAGACTGGAATGCAGAAGAAATGTTACAGAGAGGAGAGTTTGGAAACTGGGGTGCAGAAAATTCTTTGCAGAGAGTAGATTATGGAGACTGGGGTATAGAAGGACTGTTCTAAATAGCAGAGGTTGGAGACTGTTGTGCAGATGGACTGTTTCAGAGAGCAGTTGTTTAAGACTGAGGTGTAGAAAAACTATTTCAGGGAGCAGTGTTTGGAGACTGGGGTGCAAAAGGACTGATAGTGAGTGTAGAGTTTGGAGACTGAGGAGCAGAAGGATCTTACAGAGAGGAAAGTTTGGAGACTGGGGTGCAAAAGGATTGTTGCAGAGAGCAGACGTTGGAGACTTGGGTGCAGAAGGATCCATGCAGAGAGTAGAGGTTGGAGACTGGGTTTAAGAAGGTTCTTACAGAGAGCAGAGTTTGGACACTGAGGTGCAGAAGGGCTGTTGCAGAGAGCATAGTTTGGAGATTAGGGCGCAGAAGGACTGTTGCAGAGAGCAGAAATTGTAGTCTGAGTTGCAGAAGGACTGTTACAGAAAGCAGAGTTTAGAGACCAGCGTGCAGAAGGACTGATATAGAAAGCAGAGTTTGGAGACTGGGGTCCAGAAGGATCATTACAGAGAGAAGAAGTTGGAGACTGTAGTACAGAAGGACTATAACAGAGAGCAGAGGTTGGAGACTGGGGTGCCGAAGGACTGTTGCAGAGAGTAGACGTTGGAGACTGAGGTTCAGAAAGACTATTACAGGAACAGAGGTTGGAGACCTGAGTGCAGAAGGACTGATGGAGAAAGCAGAGGTTGGAGAGTGGGGTGCAGAAAGACCGTAAAAGAGAGAAGAGTTTGGAAACTGCAGTACAGAAGGACTGTTACAGAGAGCAGATGATGGAGACTGGGGTGGAGAAGGACTGTTGCAGAGAGCAGATGTTGGCGACTGGGGTTCAGAAGGACTGTTGCAGAGAGCAGAGGTTTAAGACTTGGTGTGCAGAAGGACTGTTCCAGAGAGCAGAAATTGAAGAGTGAGGTGCAGAAAGACTGTTACAGAGAGCAGAGTTCGGAGACTGTGGTGCAGAAGGACTGATACAGAGGGCAGAGGTTGGAGACTGTGGTGCAGAAGGGCACTTTCAGAGAACAGAGGTTGAAGACTGCGGTAGAGAAGAATTGTTGTAGAGAACAAGGTTGGAGACTGGGGTGCAGAGGGCCCATTGCAGAGGGCAGACGTTGGAGACTGGAATGCAGAAGAAATGTTACAGAGAGGAGAGTTTGGAAACTGGGGTGCAGAAAATTCTTTGCAGAGAGTAGATTATGGAGACTGGGGTATAGAAGGACTGTTCTAAATAGCAGAGGTTGGAGACTGTTGTGCAGATGGACTGTTTCAGAGAGCAGTTGTTTAAGACTGAGGTGTAGAAAAACTATTTCAGGGAGCAGTGTTTGGAGACTGGGGTGCAAAAGGACTGATAGTGAGTGTAGAGTTTGGAGACTTAGGAGCAGAAGGATCTTACAGAGAGGAAAGTTTGGAGACTGGGGTGCAAAAGGATTGTTGCAGAGAGCAGACGTTAAAGACTGGGGTGCAGAAGGATCCTTGCAGAGAGTAGATTATGGAGACTGCGGTATAGAAGGACTGTTCTAAAGAGCAGAGGTTGGAGACTGGGGTGCAGAAGGCCTGTTGCTGAGAGCAGTTGTTTAAGATTGAGGTGCAGAAAAACTGTTACAGAGAGCAGTGTTAGGAGACTGAGGCTCAGAAAAACTTTTGAAGAGAGCACATGTTGGATACTGGGTGCAGAAGGACTGTGCAGAGTGCAGTGTTTCCAGACTGGGGTGCAGAAGGACTGTTGCAGAGGTTTGAGACTGCGGGGAAAGACTGTTACAGAGAGCAGAGGTTGAAGCCTGGGTGCAGAACGACGGATACAGAAAGCAGAGTTTGGAGACTGGGATGCAGAAGGACCGTTACAGAAAATAGAGTTTGGAGACTGTGGTACAGACGTACTGTTGCAGAGATCAGAGGTTTTAGACTGGGGTGCAATAGGACTGTTGCAGAGAGCAGAGGTTGGAGAATGGGGTGCAGAAAGATCATTGCAGAGAGAAGAGGGTGGAGACTAAGGTGCAGAAACCCTGTTACACAGAGAAGAGCTTGGAGACTGGGGAGCCGAAGGCCTGTAACATAGAGCAGCGTTTGGAGACTGTGTGGCATAAGGATCTTACAGAGAGCAAAGGTTGGTGACTGAGGTGCTGAAGGACTGTAAGAGAGCGCAGAGGTTGTAGACTTTGGTCCACAAGAATCGTTGCAGAGAGCTGAGTTTTAAGAATGAGGTTTAGAAAAACTTTTGCAGAGAGCAGATGTTGGAGACTGGGGTGCAGAAGAACTGTTGCAGAGAGCAGAGTTTGGAGTCTTGGGTGTAAAAGGATCATTGCAGAGACCCGAGGGTGGAGACTGGGGTGCCGAAAGACTGTTACAGAGAGCAGATTTTGGAGACTGGGTTGCAGAAGGACTGTTACAGAGAGCAGATTTTGAAGACTGAGGTGCAGAAAGAACTTTGCAAAGAGAAGAGGTTGGAGTCTTAGGAGCAGAGGGACTGTTGCAGAGTGTAGAGTTTAAAGACTTGGGTGTAGAAGGACTTTTGCAGAGACCAGAGGTTGGAGATTGGGGTGCCAAAGGACTGTTGCAGAGAGCAGACGTTGGAGACTGAGGTGCAGAAGGACTGTTACAGAGAGCAGAGGTTGGAGACTTGAGTGCAGAAGGACTTATAGAGAAAGCAGAGTTTGGAGAGTGGGGTGCAGAAGGTCCATTACAGAGAGAAGAGTTTGGAAACTCCAGTACAGAAGGACTGTTACAGAGAGCAGAGGTTGAAGACTGGGTTGCAGAAGTGCTGTTACAGAGAGCAGAGTTTGGAGACTGTTGTGCAGAAAAACTGTTACAGAGTGCAGAATTTAAAGACTGGGTTGTAAAAGGATCTTAAAGTGAGCAGAGTTGGGAGAATGAGGTGCAGAAGAACTGTTACAGAGAGCAGAATCAGGAGACTGGCGTGCAGAAGGGTGGTTTAAGGGAGCAGAGTTTTTAGACTGAGGTTCAGAAGGACTGTTGCAGAGAGCAGGTGTTCGAGACTGGGGTGCAGAAGGACATTTGCAGAGAGGAGAGTTTGGAGACTGGGGTACAGAAGGACTGTTATAGAGAGCAGAGTTTTGAGACTGGGTTGCTGAAGGATCTTACAGAGAGCAGAGGTTTGGAGACTGAGGTGCAGGTGGACTGTTACAGAGAGCAGTGGTTTGAGACTGGGGTGCACAAGGATCGTGCAGAGAGCAGAGGCTTCAGACTGAGGTAAAGAAGGACGGTTACAAAGAGCAGACGTTTGAAACTGAGGTGTAGAAGGACTGTTACACATAGGTTAATTTAGAGACTCAGGTGCGGAAGGACTGTTACAGGAAGCAGAGTTTGGAAATCGGAGTGCAGAAAGACTGTTACAGAGGAGCAGAGGTTGGAGACTGGGGTGCAGAAGGATTCTTACATAGGAGCACAGGTTGGAGACTGAGGTGCACACGGTTAGATACAGTGAACATAGGTTAGAGACTGGGGTTCAGACAGACTGATACAGAAAGCAGAGGTTTGAGACTGGGGTGTAGATGGACCCTTACAAAGACCACAGGTTAATGACTGCGGTACAGAAGGACTGTTACAGAGAGCAGATCTTGGAGTCTGGGGAGCAGAAGTACTGTTTCAGAGGACAGAGGTTGGAGACTGGGTGGAGAAATGATGTTACAAAGAGCAGAGTCTGGAAACTTGAGTGCAGAATATATTACAGAGATCAGAGGTTGGGGACTGTGGTGCAGAAGGACTGTTGCAGAGAGAAGACGTTGGAGACTGGGGTCCAGAAGGATCGTTGCAGAGAGCAGAGTTTGGAGACTGGGGTGGAGAAGTACTGTTGCTGAGAGCAGATATTAAAGACTTGGGTTAAGAAGGACTGTTACAGAGAGCAGAGTTTGATGAGTACGTAAAAAAGGACATTTACAGAGTGCAGAGGTTGGAGACTTGGGTTCAGATGGATCTTACAGAGAGCAGAGTTCGGAGACTGGGTTGCAAGGACTATTGCAAAGAGAAGATGTTGGAGACTGGGGTGGAGAAGAATCGTTGAAGAGAGAAGTGGTTGGAGACTGGAGTGCAGAAGTTCTGTTACAGAGAGTAGAGTTTAAAGACTGTTGTGCAGAACGACTGTTCCAAAGTGCAGAGTTTAAAGACTGGGTTTCAGAAGGGTCTTACAGAGAGCAGAGTTTGGAGACTGAGGTGTAGAAGGACTGTTACAGAGAGCAGAGGTAGGAGACTGGGGTGCAGTAGAGTCGTTGCAGAGAGCAGAGTTTTTAGACTGAGGTGCAGAAGTGTTGCAGAGAGCAGATGTTGGAGACTGGGCTGCAGAAGGACTGTGGTAGAGTGCAGATGTTGGTAACTAGGGTGCAGAAGGACTGTTTTAGAGAGCATAGGATGGAGACTGTGGTGCAGAGGTCTGTTGCATAGAGCAGAGTTTGGAGACTGAGGTGTGGAAGGCCTGTAACAGAGAGCAGAGTTTGGAGACTAAGTTGCAGAAGGACTGTTACAGAGAGCAGCGTTTGGATACAGGGGTGCAGAAGGATCTTACAGAGAGCAGAATTTGGAGACTGAGGTGCAGAAGCACTGCTGCAGAAATTAGAGGTTGGAGACTGGGGTGCACTAGGATCATTGCAGAAGAATTGTTGCAGAGAGAAGATTTTGGAGACTGGCGTGCCGAGGCCTGCTACAGAGAGTAGAGTTTGAAGACTAGCCTGCAGAAGGCCTTTTACAGAGAGGAGGGGTTGGAGGCTGAGGTGCAGAAGTCTTGTTACATAGAGTAGAGTTTGGAGACTGGGGTGCAGAAGCATCGTGCAGAGAGCAGAGGTTTCAGGCTGAGGTGCAGAAGGACTGTTGTAGAGATCAGAGGTTGGAGACTGGGGTGCAGTAGGACCATTAAAGAGAGCAGAGGTTGGAGACTGGGGTGCAGAAGGATCGTTGCAGAGAGCAGAGTTTGGAGACTGGCGTGCAGAAGGCCTGTTACAGAGAGAAAAAGTTGGAGACTGGGGTGCAGAAGGACTGTTATAGAGAGCAGTGTTTGGAGACTGGGTTGCTGAAGGATCTTACAGAGAGCAGAGGTTGGAGACTGAGGTGCATGCGGACTGTTACAGAGAGCAGTGGTTTTTGACTGGGGTGCAGAAGGATCGTGCAGAAAGCAGAGGTTTCAGACTGAGGTGCACAAGTCTGTTACAGAGAGCCGAGGTTGGAGACTGAGGTGTAGAAATACTTTTACAAAGAGGACAGTTTGGAGACTAAGGTGCAGAAGGACTGTTACAGAAAACAGAGTTTGGAAATTGGGGTGCAGAAGGACCGTTACAGAAAGCAGAGTTTAAAGACTGCGGTATAGGATAGATACTGAGAGCAGTGGTTAAAGACTGGGGTGCAGAAGGACACTTACATAGAACAGAGGATGGAGACTAAGGTGCAGAAAGAAAGATACAGAGAACAGAAGTTGGAGACTGGGATTCAGAAAGACTGTTACAGAAAGCAGAGTTTGGAGACTGGGATTTAGAAGGACCGTTACAAACAGCAGAGGTTGGAGACTGTGGTACAGAAGGACTGTTACAGAGAGCAGATTTGGGAGTCTTGGGAGAAGAGGACTGTGGCTGAGGACAGAGGTTGTATACTGTGGTGGGGAAGGAATGTTACAGAGAGCAGGGTATTGAAACTGGAGTGCAGAAGGATCTTACAGAGAGCAGAGGTTGGAGACTCTGGTACATAAGGACTGTTACAGAGTGCAGACATTGGAGACTGGGGTCCAGAAGGATCCTTGCAGAGAGCTGAGTTTGGAGACTGGGGTTCAGAAGGACTGTTGCAGAGAGCAGATGTTGGATAGGGGGTGCAGAAAGACTGTTGCCGAGAGCAGATTGTAGAAACTGGGGTGCAGAAGGTCTTTTACACAGAGCAGAGGTTGGATAGTGAGGTGCAGTAGGACTGTTACAGAGAGCAGAAGTTGGATACACGGGGCAGAAGTACCCTTACAAAGAGCAGAGGTGATAGACTGGGGCTCAGATGGATTTAACAGAGAGCATAGTTTGGAGACTGGGGTTATAAAGGACTGTTACATAGTGCAGAGTTTAAAGACTGGGTTGCACAAGTATCTTACAAAGAGCAGAGTTGGGAGACTGAGGTGCAGAAAGACAGTTACAGAGAGCAGAGGTAGAAGACTGGGGTGCAGAAGGGTCATTGCAGAGAGCAGAGTTTTCAGTCTCAGGTGCAGAAGAACTGCTGCAGAGAGCAGATGTTGGAGACTGGGGTGCAGAAAAACTGTTGCAGAAAGCAGATGTTGGTAACTAGGGTGCAGAAGGACTGTAGTAGAAAGAAGAGGTTGCAGACTGGGGTGCAGAAGGACTGTTGTGGAGAGCAGAGGTTGGAGACTGAGGTGCGGAAGTCCTGCTACAGAGAGCAGAGGTTGGAGACTGGGGTGCAGAAAGACTGTTGCAGAGAGCAGAGGTTGGATACTGGTGTGAAGAAGGATATCACAGAGAGCAGAATTTGGGGACTGAGGTGCAAGAGGACTGTTTCAGAGATCAGAGGTAGGAGACTGGTGTGCAGTAGGATCATTGCAGAGAGCAGAGGTTGGAGACTGTGGTGCAGAAAGCCTGTTACACAGAGAAGAGTTTGGAGACTGTGGTGCAGAAGGACTGTTGCAGAGAGCAGAGATTGGAAACTGGGGTACATAAGTCCTGTTACATAGAGCAGAGGTTGGAGGATGGGGTGCAGAATCCCTGTTGCAGAGAGCAGAGGTTTGAGACTGGGGTGCTGAAAGACTGGTGCAGAGAGGAGAGTTTGAAGACTGGGGTGCAGAAGGACTGTTATAGAGAGCAGAGTTTGAAGACTGGGATGCTGAAGGATCTTACAGTGAGGCGAGTTTGGAGAGTAAGGTGCAGGTGGACTGTTACAGAGAGCAGTGGTTTGAGACTGGGGTGCAGAAGTATCGTGCAGAGAGCAGAGGTTTCAGACTGAGGTGCAGAAGGACTGTTACAGAGAGCAGAGGTTGGAGAGTGAGGTGTAGAAGGACTGTTACAGAGAGGAGTGTTTGGAAACTCAGGTGCAGAAGGTTTGTCACAGGATGAAGAGTTTGGAGACTGCGGTATAGGACTGTTACCAAGGGCAGAGGTTGGAGACTGGGGTACAGAAGAACTTTTGCAGAGAGCAGAGGTTGGAGACGGGTTGCAAAAGGATCGTTGCAGACAGCAGAGGTTGGAGACTGGGGTGAAGAAGGATTGTTACAGAAATCAGAGTTTGGAGACCGGGGTGCAGAAGAACCATTACAGAGAGAAGAGGTTGGAGACTGCGGGACAGAAGGACTGTTACATAGAGCAGAGGTTGGAGACTGTGAAGCAGAAGGACTGTTTCAGGGAGCAGAGGTTGGAGACTGGGGAGCAGAAGGAATATTACAGAGAGCAGAGTTTGGAAACTGGGGTGCAGAAGGATCTTACAGAAAGCAGAGGTTGGAGACTGAGGTGCCAAAAGACTGTTACATAAAGCAGAGTTTGAAGACTGGGGTGCAAAATGATCGTTGCAGAGAGCAGAGTTGTCAGTCAGAGGTGAAGAAAGACTGTTGCAGGGAGCAGATGTTTGAGAATGGGGTGCAGAAGGACTTTTGTAGAGAGCAGAAGTTGGAAACTGGGGTGCAAAAGGATTGTTGTAGAGAGCAGAGATTTTAGACTGGAGTGCATAGGGATCGTTACAGAGAGCAGAGGTTGGAGACTGTGGTTCAGAAGGACCATTGCAGAGATCAGAGTTTGGTAACTGAGGTGAAGAAGGATTATTAAAGAGAACAGAATTTGGAGACTGGGGTGCAGAAGGACTGTTACAGAAAGCAGAGTTTGGAGACTGGGTTTTAGAAGGACTCTTGCAAAGAGCAGAGGTTGGAGACTGGGGTGCAGAAGGATTGTTACATAGAGAAGAGTTTGGAGACAGGGTTGCAGAAGGATCTTACAGAGAGCAGAGTTTCGAGACTGAGGTGCAACAAGAGTGTTACAGAGAGCAGAGTTTGGAGACTGGGGTGTAGAAGGATCATTGTAGAGAACAGCGTTTTCAGACTGAGGTGCAGAAGGACTGTTGCAGAGAGCAGAGGTTGGAGACAGGGATGCAGACGGACTGTTGCATAGAGCAGATATTGAATACTGGGGTGCACAGGGATCGTTGCAGAGAGCAGAGGTTGGAGACTGGGGTGCAGAAGGACTGTGGCAGAGAGCAGACATTGGAAACTGGTGTCCAGAAAGATCGTTGCAGACAGCAGAGGTTTGAGACTGGGGTGCAGAAGGACTGTTACAGAGAGTAGAGTTTCGAGACTGAGGTGCAGAAGGATCATTGCAGAGAGCAGTGGTTGGAGACTGGGGTGCAGTAGAACTCCTATAGAGAGCTGAGTTTTCAGACAAAAATGCAAAAGGATCTTACAGAGAGCAGAGTTGTAGACCGATGTGCAGCAGGACTTTTACAGCGAGCAGAGTTTGGAGACTGGGGTGCAGAAGGACTTTTGCAGAGAGCACATGTTGGAGACTGGGGTGCAGAAGGACTGTTGCAGAGAGCTGAGTTTAGGGACTGGGGTGCAGAAGGATCATTGTAGAGAGCAAAATTTTGAGACTGGAGTGCAGAAGGATTCTTATAGAGAACAGAGGTTTTAGACTGGGGTGCAGAAGACCGATTACAAAGAGCAGAGTTTGGAGAAGGGATTCAGAAGTACATTTACAGAGAGTAGTTTTTGAAGACTGAGGTGCAGAAGGACCATTGCAGAAAGCAGAGGTTGAAGACTGAGGTGCAGAAGGATTGTTACAGAGAGCAGAGTTTGGAGACTGGGTTGCAGGGGGACTGTTACAGTAGGAATGTTATAGAGGCAGAGGTTGGAGACTTGGGTGCAGAAGGACTGTTGCAGAGAGCAGAATATGTAGACTGAGGAGCAAAAGCACTGTTATAGACAGCAGAGGTTTGAGAATGGGGTGCAAAAGACCTGTTACAGAGAGCAGAGTTTGGAGACTGCGGTGCAGAAGGACTGTTACAGAGAGCAGAGTTTGGAGACAGGGTTGCAGAAGGATCATTGCAAAGAAAATTGTTTTCAGACTGAGGTGCAGAAGGACTGTTTCAGAGAGCAGAGTTTGGAGACTGAGTTGCAGAAGGACTGTTATAGAAAGCAGAGTTTGGAGACTGGGGTTCAGAAGAACTGATAGAGAAAGCTGACGTTGGAGTCTGGGGTTCAGAAAGACTATTACAGAGAGCAGAGTTTTGAGACTGCGGTACAGAAGGACTGTTACAGAGAGCAGAGGTTAAAGGCTGAGGTCCATAAAGATTGTTACGGAGATCAGTGGGTGGAGACTGGGGTGCAGAAGGATAGTTACAGAGAGCACAGATGGAGACTGCTGTGCAGAAGAAATGTTGCAGAGAGCAGAAGTTGGAGACTGGGGTGCAGAAGGACTGTTACTGAGAGCAGAGGTTGGAGACTGTGGTGCAGGAAAACTGATATAAAAGCTGACGTTGGAGACTGGGGTTCAGAAGGACCATTATAGAGAGCAGAGTTTTGAGACTGAGGTACAGAAGTACTGTTACAAAGAGCAGAGTTTAGAGACAGAGGTGCAGAAGGAGTGTTGCAGGGAGTATAGGTTTGAGACTTTGGTGCATGAGCACTGTGGCAGAGAGCAGAGTTTGGAGACTGAGGTGAAAAAGGACTGTTACCGAGAGCCGAGGTTGGAGACTGTGGTGAAGAAGTACTGATATAGAAAGCAGAGGTTGGAGACTGGGGAGCAGAAGGACCGTTACAGAGAGCAGATTTTGGAGACTGCACTACACGAGGAGTGTTACAGAGAACAGAGGTTGAAGAAGGGGTGCAGAAGGTCTGTTACAGAGGGCAGAGTTTACAGACTGGGTTGCCGAAGGATCTTACAGAGAGCAGATTTTGGAGACTGCAGTGCAGAAGGACTTTTACAGAGAGTAGAGGTTGGAGACTGGGGTGGATAAGAACTGTTTTAGAGAGAAGATGTTGGAGTCTGTGTTGAAAAAGGACTGTTGGAGAGAGCAGAGGATAAATTCTGGAGTGTAGAAGTACTGTTGCAGAGAGCAGAGTTTGCAGACTGAGTTGCAGAAGGACTGTTACAGCGGGCAGAGTTTGGAGACTGTGGTGGAAAACGATGAATACAGAAAGCAGAGGTTGGATACTGGGGTGCATAAGTACCCTTACAAAGAACAAAGGTTGAAGACTGCAGTACAGAAGGACTGTTACAGAGAGTAGAGGTTGGATACTGGGGTGCAGAATAACTGTTTTAGAAAAAAAAGGTTGGAGACTGGGTTGCAAAATGATCGTTGCAGCGAGCAGAGTTGTCAGACTGAGGTGCAGAAAGACTGTTGCAGGGAGCAGATGTTGGAGAGTGGGGTGCAGAAGGACTTTTGCAGAGAGCAGATATTGGAAACTGGGGTGCAAAAGGATTGTTGTAGAAAGCAGAATTATTAGACTGGGGTTCAGAGGGATCATTGCAAAGAGCAGAGGTTGGAGACTGGGGTGCAGTAAGACTGTTGCAGAGAGCAGACTTTGGAAACTGGTGTAAAGAAAGATCGTTGCAGACATCAGAGGTTTGAGACTGGGGTGCAGAAGGACTGTTGCAGAGAGTAAAGTTTCGAGACTGAGGTATGGAAGGATCATTGAAGAGAACAGAGGTTTGAGATTGGGTTGCAGCAGAACTCCTACAGAGAGCAGAGTTTTTAAGATGGTTGCACATGGATCTTACAGAGAGCAGAGTTGTAGACCGATGTGCAGCAGGACTGTTACAGAGAGTAGAGGTTGGAGACTGGGGTGCAGAAAGATCGTTGTAGAGAACAGAGTTTTCAGACTGAGGTGCAGAAGGACTTTTGCAGAGAGCACATGTTAAAGACTGGGGTGCAGAAGTACTGTTGCAAAGAGCAGAGTTTGGGTAGTGGGGTGCAGAAGGATCGTTGTAGAGAGCAGAATATTGAGACTTGGATGCAGAAGGATTGTTATAGAGAACAGAGGTTGGAGACTGGGGTGCAGAAGGCCTATTATGGAGAGCAGAGTTTGGAGAAGGGTTTCAGAAGTACATTTACAGAGAGTAGTTTTTGGAGACTGAGGTGGAGAAGGACCATTACAGAGAGAAGAGTTTGAAGAATAAGGTGCAGAAGGATTGTTACAGAGAGCAGAGGTTGGAGACTGGGTTGCAGAGGGACTGTGCACAGAGGAGAGACTGGACACTGGGGTGTAGAAGGACTGTTGCGGAGAGCACAGGTTGGAGATTGGGGTGCAGAAGGACTGTTGCAGAGAGCAGAGTTTCGAGACTGGGTTACAGAGGCAGAGGTTGGAGATTTAGTGAAGAAGGACTGTAGCAGAGAGCAGATGTTGGAAACTGGGGTGCAGAAGGACAGTTACAGAGAGCAGACTTTGTAGACTGAGATGCAGAAAGACTATTACAGAGAGCGGAGGTTGGAAATTGTGGTGCAGATGAACTGATACAGTAAGCAGAGATTGGAGACTGGGGTGCAGAATGACTGTTACAGGGAGCAGAGCTTGGAGCCTGGGGTGCAGAAGACTTGTAAGAGAGAAGAGGTTGGAGACTTCTGTGCAGAGGGATTGTTACAGATAGCACAGTTTGGAGACTGGGCTGCAGAAGGATCTTGCAGAGATCAGAGGTTTCAGACTGAGGCTTAAAAGGACTGATACAGAGAGCAGAGGTTGGAGTCTGAGGTGCAGAAAGTCTGTTAGTAAACAGAATTTGGAGTCTGGGGTGCAGAAGGACCGTTTCAGAGAGCAGATGTAGGAGACTGTGGTGCAGAAGGACTGTTACAGAGAGCAGAATTTGGAGACTGGGGTGCTGAAGCATCATTACATTTATCAGAGGTTGGAGACTGAGGTGCAGAAGGACTGTTACAGAGAGGATAGGTTGGAGACTGGGGTGCAGAAAGATTATTTCAGAGAGCAGAGTTTGGAGATTCGTGTGCAGCAGAACTGTTACAGATAGCAATGTTTGAAGACTGGGTTTCAGAAGGATCTTACAGAGAGCATTTTGGAGACTGAGGTTCAGAAGGTCTGTTACAGAGAGCAAAGGTTTGAAACTGGGGTGCAGAAGGATTGTTGCAGAGAGCAGAGTTTTCAGACTGAGGTGCAGAAGGAATGTAGCAGAGAGCAGATGTTGGATTCTGGGGTGCAGAGGACTGTTTCAAAGATCAGAGTTTGGAGACTGCGGTGCATAAGGATCATTACAGAAAGCACAGATTAGAGAGTGGGGTGCAGAAGGACTGTTGCAGAGAGCAGAGGTTGGAGACTGTGGTGAAAAAGGATCCTTGCAGAGATCGGAGGTTGAAGACTGAGGTGCAGAAGGATCGCTACAGAGAGCAGAGTTTGGAGACTGGGTGAAGCAGGACAGATACAGAGAGCACAGGTTGGAGACTGGGGTTCAGAAGAAATGTTGCAGAGAGCAGAAATTGGAGACTGGGGTGCAGAAGGACTGTAGCAGAGAGCAGAGGTTGGAGACTGCGGTGCAGAAGGACTTGCAGAGAGCAGACGTTGGAAACTGAGATGCAGAAGGATCCTTGCAGAGAGAAGAGGTTGGAGACTGGGGTTTAGAAGGACAGTTGCAGAGAGAAAATGTTGGAGACTGGGGTGCAGAAGAACTGTTGCAGAGAGCAGAGGTTGGAGACTGAGGTGCAGAAGGACTGTTTCAGAGAGCAGAGGTTGGAGACTGGGGTCCAGAATAACTGATATTGAAAGTAGAGCTTAGAGACTGAGGTGCAGAATGACCGTTACAGACATCACAGTTTGGAGACTGTGGTACAGAAGAACTATTATATAGAGCAGAGTTTGGAGCCTGGTGTGCAGAAGGACTGTTTCAGAGAATAGAGTTTGGATACTGGGGTGCAGAAAGACCATAGCAGAGAGCAGAGGTTGGAGACTGAGGTGCAGAAGGACTGTTATAGAGAGCAAAGTTTGGAGACTGGGGTGAAGAAGGATCTTACAGAGAGCAGAGGTTGGAGACTGGGGTGCAGAAGGACTGTTGCAGAGAGCAGAGTTTGGAGACTGGGGTGCAGAAGGACTTTTGCAGGGAGCAGTGGTTGGAGACTGAGGTGCAGATGGTTCATTGCAAAGAGAAGAGGTTGGAAACTGGGGTGCATTAGGCCTTTTACAAAGAGCAGAGTTTGGAGACTGGGGTGCAGAAGACCTGTTTTAGAGAGCAGAGTTTGAAGACTGGTGTGCATAAGGATTGTTACAGATAGCAGAGGTTGGAGACTGAGGTGCAGAAAGATTGTTACAGAGAGCAGAGGTTGGAGACTGAAGTGCAGAAGGACTATTACAGAGAGCAGAGGTTGGAGACTGGGGTGCAGAAAGATCATGCAGAGATCAGAGGTTGGAGACTGAGGGGCAGGATGATCATTGCAGACAGCAGAGGTTTCATATTGTGGTGCAGAATGATCATTACAGAGAGCAGAGGTCGAAGACTGGGGTCCAGAAGGACAGTTACTGAGACCAAAGATGGAGATGGGGTGCAGAAGAAATGTTGCAGGGAGCAGAAGTTGGAGACTGGGGTGCAGAAAGACTGTTTCTGAGAGCAGAGGTTCGATACTGGGGTGCAGAAGAACTAATACAGAAAGCTGACGTTGGAGACTGGGGTGCAGAAGGACCGTTGCAGAGAGCAGAGTTTTGAGACTGCGTTACAGAAGGACTGCTACAGAGAGCAAAGGTTGGATACTGGGGTGCAGAAGGACTGATGCAAAGAACGGAGTTTGGAGACTGGGGTGCAGACAAACCGTTTCAGAGAGCAGAGGTTGGAGACTCAGGTGCAGAAGGATTGTTACAGAGAGCAGAAGTAGGATAGTGGTGTGCAAAAGGACTGATCCAGAGAACATATGTTGGAGAATGGGGTTCAGAAGGCCTGTTACAGAGAGCAGTGGTTGGAGACTGAGGTTCTGAAGGATCATTTCAGAGAGCAGATATTGGAGACTGAGGTGCAGAAGGTCTGTTACAGAGAGGAGCGGTTGGAGACTGGGGTTCAAAAGGATTCTTACAGAGACCAGAGGATAGAGACTGGGGTGCAGAAAGAATGTTACAGAGAGCAGAGGATGGAGACTGGTTTTCAGAAGGATTGTTACAGAGAGCAGAGTTTGTAGATTCGTGTCCAGAAGAACTGTTAAAGAGAGCAGAGGTTGGAGACTGAGAAGCAGAAGGATTGTTACAGAGAGCAGAGTTTTGACCCTGATGTTCAGAAGTACTTTTACAGAGAGCAGAGCTTGTGTGTAGAAAAATCATTGCAGAAAACAGAGATTTGAGACTGAGGTGCAGAAGGATCATTGCAGAGAGCCGAGGTTGGAGACTGGGGTGTAAAAGAACTGTTGCAGAGAGCAGAGGTTGGGGACTGGGATGAAGAAAGACTTCTGCAGAGAGCAGAGTTTGGAGACTGATGTGCAGAAGGACTGTTTCAGAGAGTAGAGTTATAAGACTGGGGTGAGGAAGGACTGATACAGAAAGGAGACTTTGGAAACTGGGGTGCATTAGGACCGTTACAGAGAACAGAGGTTGGAGACTGCAGTACATATGGACTTTTACAGACAGTGGAGATTTAAGAATAGTGTACAGAAGGACTTTGGCAGAGAGCAGAGGTTGAAGAATGGGGTGCAAAACGACTGTTGCAGATAACAGAGGTTGGAGACTTGGTTTCAGATGGACTGTCATAGAGAACAGAGGTTGGAGACTGGGGTGCAGAAGGATCGTTGAAAAGAGCAGAGGTGGGAGACTGGGGTGGAGAAGGAATGTTACAGAGAGCAGAGTCTGGAAACTGAGGTGCAGAAAGATTGTTACAGAGAGCAGAGTTTGGAGACTGAAGTGCAGGAGGACTGTTGCAGAGAGAAGACGTTGGAGACTGGGGTGCAGAAGAATCATTGCAGAGAGAACAGTTTGAAAACTGGGGTGCAGAAGGACAGTTATAAAATGCAGAGTTTGAAGACTGCGGTACACAAAAACTGTTAAAGAGAGAAGAGGATGGAGACTGGGGTGCAGAAGGATCATTGGAGAGGGCAGAGGTTAGAGACTGGGGTGCAGAAGGACTGATCCAAAAATCAGAGTTTAGAGACTGGGTTTTACAAGGATCTTACTGAGCACAGAGTTTAGAGATTGAGGTGCAGCAGGACTGTTAGAGAGCACAGAGTTTGGAGACTGAGGTATAGAAGGATTGTTGCAGAGAGCAGAGGTGGAGACTGTGTTGCAGAAGTATCATTACAGATAGCAGAGGTTGGAGACTGGGGTGCAGAAGGACTGTTGCAGAAAGCAGAGGTTTGAGACTGAGGTGTAGAAGGACTGTAACAGACAGCAGAGGTTGGAGACTGGGGTGCAGAAGGACTGACACAAAAAGCAAAGTTTGGAGACTGGTGTGCACAATGACAGTTAAAGAGAGCAAAGTTTGGAGACAGCAGTACAGAAGGACTGCTACAGAGAGCAGAGTTTGGAGACTGGGATGGAGAAGTACTGTTACAGAGAGCATATGTTGGAGACTAAGGAGCAGAACGACTGTTTCAGAGAGCGGAGTTTGGAGACTGAGGTGAAGAACGACTGTTGCAGAAAACAAATGTTGGAGCCTGGGGTGTTTAATGACCATTGCAGAGAGCAGAGGTTGGAGACTGAGGTGCAGAAGGGCTGTTGTAGAGAGCAGAGTTTGGAAACTGGGGTGCAGAAAGACTGTTTCAGAGACTATTGGTTGCAGACTGAGGTGCAGGAGTCATGTTACAGAGAGTAGAGTTTGGAGACTCGGGTGCAGAAGGACAGTTACAGAGAGCAGAGGTTAAATACAGGGTTGCAGAAGGATCTTACAGAGAGCAGAATTTAGAGACGGAGGTGCAGTTGGACTGTTACAGAAAGAAGAGGTTGGAAATTGGGGTGCAGAAGGATCGTTACAGACACCAGAGTTTGAAGATTGCGGTATAGAAAAACTGTTACAGAGAGCCGAGGTTGGAGCCTGGGGTGCAGAAGGAATGTTACAGACAGCACAGGTTAGATACTGAGGTGCAGAAGAATAGATATGGAGAGCACAGGTTTTAGACTGGGGTTCAGAAGGACTGATATAAAAAGCAGAGTTTGGAGACTGGGGTGCAGAAGGCACGTTACAGAGAGCAGAGGTTGGAGACTGTGGTACAGAAGGACTGTTACAGAGAGCAAATGTTGGAAACTCGGGAGAAGAAGGACTGTTGCAGAGGACAGACGTTGGAGACTGGGGTGCCTCAGGACACTTGCTTAAAGCAGAGGATAAATTCTAGATTGGAGAAGGAATGTTACAGAGAGCAGAGTTTGGAAACTGGAGTGCAGAAGGATCTTACAGATAGCAGAGTTTAGAGACTGTGGTGCAAAAGGACAGTTTCAGAGAGCAGAGTTTGGACACTGGGGTACAGAAGGACTGTGGCAGAGAGCAAAGTTTGGAACCTGAGGTGCAGAAGTCCTGTTACATAGAGCAGAGGTTGGAGACTGAGGTGCAGAAGGATTGTTACAGAGAGCAGAGTTTGGAGACTCGGGTGCAGAAGGACTGTTACAAAGAACAGAGTTTTGAGACTGGGGTGCAGAAAGACTGTTGCAGAGAACAAAGGTTGGAGACTGGGGTGCCGAAGGACTGTTGCAGAGAAAAAATTTTGGAGACTGGGGTGCAGAAGGACTGTTGCCGAGAGCAGAGGTTGGAGACTGTGGTGCAGAAGGACACTTAGAGCAGAATTTGGAGACTGGGATACAGAAGAACTGTTATAGAAAGCAGTATTTGGAGACTGGGTTGCAGAAGGGTCTTACAAAGAGGAGAGGTTGGAGACTGAGGTGCAGGTGGAGTGTTACAGAAAGAAGTGTTTGGAGACTGAGGTGCAGAAGGATTGTTACAGAGAGCAGAGGTTGGAGAATGAGTTAAAGAAGGACTTTTACAGAGAGCAGAGTTTGGAAATTTGGGTGCAGAAGGACTGTTACAGAGAGCAGAGTTGGGAGACTGCGGTATAGGACTGTTACCAAGAAAAGATGTTAGAGACTGGGGTGCAGAAGGACTCTTACATAGAGCACAGGTTGGAGACTGAGATACAGAAGGATAGATACAGAGAACAGAGGTTGGAGACTGGGGTTCAGACAGACTGATACAGAAAGCAGAGTTTAGAGACTGTGGTGTAGAAGGACCGTAACAAAGAGCAGAGGTTGGAGACTGCGGTACAGAAGGACTGTTACAGAGAGCAGATCTCGGAGACTGGGGAGCAGTAGGAGTTTTGCAGAGGATCGTGGTATGAGACTGGAGTTAAGAAAGAATGTTAAAGAGAGCAGAGTTTGGAAACTGGAGTGCAGAGGGATCTTACAGAGAGAGAGTTTGGAGACTGTGGTGAAAAAAGACTGTTGCAGAGAGCAGACATTGGAGACAGGGGTCCAGAAAAATCGTTGCAGAGTGCAGAGTTTGGATAATGGGGTGCAAAAGGACTGTTCCAGAGAGCAGATCATGGAGACTGGGATTCAGAAGGACTGTTGCAGAGAGCAGATTTTAGATACTGGGGTGCAGAAGGACTGTTACACCGAGCAGAGTTTGGAGACTGAGGTGCAGAAGGACTGTTACAGAGAGCAGAGTTAGGAGACTGGGGTGCAGAAAGACTGTTACAGAGAGCAGACGTTGCAGACTGGCGTTCAGATGGATCTTACAGAGAGCTGAGTTTGTAGACTGGGGTGCAAAAAGACTGTTGCAGACAGCAGATGTTGGAGACTGGGGTGGAGAAGAATCGTTGCAGATAGAAGAGGTTGGAGACTGGGTTTGAGAAGGCCTGTTACAAAGAGCAGAGTTTAAAGACTGGGTTTCAGAAGGATCTTACAGAGAGCAGAGTTGGGAGACTGAGTTGCAGAAGGACTGTTAAAGAGAGCAGATGTAGGAAACTGGGGTGCAGAAGGGTCGTTGCAGAGAGCAGAGTTTTAAGACTGACGTGCAGAAGAACTGTTGCAGAGAGCAGATGTTGGAGACTGGGGTGCAGAAGGACTGTTGCAGAGAGCAGATATTTGTAACTAGGTTGCAGAAGGACTGTTATAGAGAGCAAAGGTCTGAGACTGGGGTGCAGAAGGACTGTTGCAGAGAGCAGATTTTGGAGAATGAGGTGCGGAAGTTCTGTTACAGAGAGCAGAGGTTAGAATCTCAGGTGCAGAAGGACTATTAAAGAGTGCAGAGATTTGATACAGGGGTGCAAAAGGATCTTACAGAGAGCACAATTGGAACACTGAGGTGCAGAAGGACTGTTGCAGAGACCAGAGGTTGGAGACTAGGGTGCAGTAGGATCATTGCAGAGAGCAGAGTTTGGAGACTAGGGTGCTGAAGGATTGTTGCAGAGAGCAGAGGTTAGAGACTGTGGTGCAGAAGGCCTGCTACAGAGAGCAGAGTTTGGAGACTGGCATGCAGAAGGCCTGTAAGACAGAGGAGATTTTGAACACTGGGTTGCAGAAAGACTGCTATAGAGAGCAGAGTTTGGATACTGGGTTGCTGAAGGATCTTTCAGAGAACAGAGGTGTCAGACTGAGGTGCAGAAGTACTGTTACAGAGAGCAGAGGTTGGAGACTGAGGTGTAGAAAGACTGTTACAGAGAGCAGAGTTTGGAGACTGAGGTGCAGAAGGACTGTTAGAGAAAGCAGAGGTTGGAAATTGGGGTGCAAAGGACCGTTACAGAGACCAGAGTTTGGAGACTGTGGTATAAAAAAATTCTTACAGAAAGGAGAAGTTGGAGACTGGGGTACAGATGGAATGTTACAGAGAGCACAGGTTGGAAACTTAGGTGCAGAAGGATAGATACAGAGAGCAGAGTTTTGAGACTGGGGTTCAGAATGACTGATAAAGAAAGCAGATTTTGGAGAGTTGGGTGCAGAAAGACCATTCCAGACTGCAAAGGTTTGAGACTGTGGTACAGAAAGACTGTTACAGTGAGCAGAGGTTCAATACTGGAGTTCATATGGACTGTTACAGAGGACAGAGGTTGGAGACTGGGGTGTCCACCTTCACAGAAAGCAGAGGTTGGAGACTGCGATGGAGAAGAAATGTTTGAGAGAGCAGATTTTGTAAACTGGAGTGCAGAAAAATCTTACAGAGAGCAGAGGTTGGATCGTGCAGAGAACAGAGTTGTCAGACTGAGGTGCAGAAGTACTGTTACAGAGAGCAGAGGTTGGAGACTGAGGTGTAGAAGAACTGTTACAGAGAGCAGAGTTTAGAGACTGAGGTGCAGAAGGACTGTTACAGGAAGCAGAGGTTGAAAATTTGTGTGCAAAAGGACCGTTACAGAGACCAGAGTTTGTAGAGTGTGGTATAGAAAAATTCTTACAGAAAGCAGAGGTTGGAGACTGGGGTGCAGATGGAATGCTACAGAGAGCACAGGTTGGAGACTCAGGTGCAGAAGGATAGATACAGAGAGCAGAGTTTTGAGACTGGGGTTCAGAATGACTGATAAAGAAAGCAGATTTTGGAGACTGTGGTGCAGAAGGACCGTTCTGGAGAGCAAAGGTTTGAGACTGCGGTACAGAAGGACTGTTACAGAGAGCAGAGGATCAATACTGGGGTTCAGATGGACTGTTACAGAGAACAGAGGTTTGAGACTGGGGTGTCCACCTTCGCAGAAAGCAGAGGTTGGAGACTGCTATGGAGAAGAAATTTTTGAGAGAGCAGATTTTGTAAACTGGAGTGCAGAAAGATCTTACAGAGAGCAGAGGTTGGAGACTGTGGTGCAGAAGGACTGTTGCAGAGAGTAGAGTTTGGAGACTAGGGTTCGGAAGTATCGTTGAAGAGAGCAGAGTTTAGAGACTGGGGTGCAGAAGGACTGTTGCAGAGAGCCGAGGTTGGAGACTGGGTGCAGAAGGACTGTTGCAGAGAGCAGAGGATGAAGACTGGAGTGCAGAAGGACTGTTGGAGAGAGTAGAGGTTGGAGACTGGGGTGAAGAAGCACTGTTATAGGAAGCAGAGTTTGGAAATTGGGATGTAGAATGACCGTTACAGAGAGCAGAGTTTGGAGACTGCAGTATAAGACTGTTACCGAGAGAAGAGGTTGGAGACTGGGGTGCAGAAGGACTCTTACACAGAGCACAGGTTGGAGACTAAGGTGCAGAAGGATAGATACAGAGAACAGAGGTTGGAGACTGGGGTTCTGAAAGACTGATACAGAAAGCAGAGGTTGGAGACTGGGGTGTAGAAGGACTGTTACAAAGAGCAGAGTTTGTAGACTGTGGTACAGAAGGACTGTTACAGAGAGCAGATCTCAGAGACTGGGGAGAAGGACTGTTGCAGAAGACAGAGGTTTGAGACTCCGGTAAAGAAGGAATGTTACAGAGAGTAGAGTTTGGAAAATGGAGTGCAAAAGGATCTTTCAAAGAGAAGAGGTTGGAGACTGTGTTGCAGAAGGACTGTTGCAGAGAGCAGATGTTGGATACTGGGGTCCAGAAAGATCGTTGCAGAGAGCACAGTTTTGAGACTGGAGTGCAGAAGAAATGTTCCTGAGAGCAGATGTTGGAGACTGGGTTGCAGAAGGACTGTGGCAGAGAGCAGATTTTAGAGACTGGAGTGCAGAAGGACTCACACAAAGCAGAGGTTGGAGACTGAGTTGCAGAAGTACTGTTACAGAGAGCAGTGTTTGGAGACTGGGGTGCAGAGGACTGTTACAGAGAGCAGAATTTGGAGCATGGGGTTCAAATGGATCTTATAGAAAGAAGAGTTTTGAGATTGGAGTCCAAAAAAACTGTTGCAGAGAGAAGATTCTGGAGACTGGGTTGGAGAAGAATTGTTGCAGAGAGAAGTGGTTGGAGACTGGGGTGCAGAAGGCCTGTTACACAGAGCAGAGTTTGGAGACTGGGTGGCAGAAGTTCTGTTAAAGAGAGCAGAGGTTGGAGACTGTTGGGTAGAAGGATTGTTAAAGAGTGCAGAGTTTAAAGACTTGGTTGCAGAAGGATAAAACAGAGGGCACAGTTGGGAGACTGAGGTTCAGAAGGACTGTTACAGAGAGCAGAGGTAGGAGACTGGGGTGCAGAAGGGTCGTTGCAGAGAGCAGAGTTTTCAGACTGAGGTGCAGAATGACTGTGGCAGAGAGCAGATGTTGAGACTGGAGTGCACAAGGACTGTTGCAGAGAGCAGATGTTGGTAACTAGCGTCCAGAAGAACTGTTGTAGAAAGCAGAAGTTGGAGACTGGGGTGCAGAAGGACTATTGCAGGGAGCAGAGGTTGGAGACTGAGGTGCGGCACTCCTGTTACAGTTAGCAGAGTTTCGAATCTCGGGTGCAGAAGGACAGTTTAGGAGAGCAGAGGTTAAAAAAGGGGTGCAAAAGGAACTTACAGAGAGCAGAATTTGGAGACTTAGTTGCAGAAGGACTCTGCAGAGATCAAAGATTGGAGACTGAGATACAGAAGGATTCTTACAGAGAGCAGAGTTTGGAGACTGGGTTACAGAAGGACTGATACAGAAAGCAGAGATTGGAGTCTGGGGTGCAGAAATACCGTTACAGAGAGCAGAGTTTGGATACTGCAGTACAGAAGGACTGCTACAGAGAGCAGAGGTTGAAGACTGGAATGCAGAAGTAGTGTAGCAGAGAGCAGAGTTTGGAGACTGGGGTGCAGAATGACTCTTGCGTAGAGCAGAGGTTGGAGACTGGGATGCAGAAGGACTGTTACACAGAGCAGAGGTTGGAGACAGGGGTGCAGAAGGATCTTACAGAGAGCAGAATTTGAAGACTGAGGTGCAGAAGGACTTTTGCAGAGATCAGAGTTTGGAGACTGGTGTGCAGTAGGATCATTGCAGAGAGCAAAGGTCCGAGACTGGGGTGCAGAAGGATCGTTGCAGAGAGCATAGGATTGAAACTGGGGTGCAGAAGGCCTGCTATAGAGAGTAGAGTTTTGAGACTGGAGTGAAGAAGGCCTGTTACAGACAGGAGAGGTTGGAGACTGGGGTGCAGAAGGACTGTTACAGAGAGCAGAGTTTGGAGACTGGTTTGCTGAAGGAACTTACAGAGAGCAGATGTTGGAGACTGACGTGCAGAAGGACTGTTACAGAAAGAAGAGGTTGGAAATTGGCATGCAGAAGGATCATTACAGAGAGCAGAGGTTGGAGACTGTGGTATAGAAGGACTGTTACAGAGAGCAGAGGTTGGAGACTAGGGTGAAGAAGGACTATTACAGAAAGCACAGGTTGAAGACTGAGGTGCAGAAGGATAGATAAAAAGAGCAGAGGTTTGAGACTGGGTTCAGTAGGACTGATTCAAAAAAGCAGAGGTTTGAGACTGCGTTGCAGAAGGACCGTTACAGAGAGCAGAGGTTGGAAACTGTGGTACATAAGGACTGTTACAGAGAGCAGATCTCAGAGACAGGGGAGAAGAAGGACTGTTGCAGAGGACAGAGGTTGGATACTGGGGTGGAGAAGAAATGTTACAGAGAGCAGAGTTTGGAAACTGGAATGCAGAAGTATCTTAAAGAGAACAGAGGTTTGAGACTGTGGTGCACAAGGACTGTTGAAGAGAGCAGACTATGGGGACTGGGTTCCAGAAGGTTCATTGCTGAGAGAAGAGTTTGGAGACTGGGGTTCAGAAGGACTGTTGCAGAGAGCCGATGTTGGAGACTGGGGTGGAGAAGGACTGTTACAGAGAGTAGAGGATGGAAACTGACATGCGGAAGGACTAATACAGAGAGCAGCGTTTGGAAACTGGGGTGCAGAAGGACTGTTACAGAGAGCAGAGGTTGGAGACTGGGGTTCATATGGATCTTACAGAGAGCAGAGTTTGGAGACTGGGGTACAAAAAGATAGTTGCAGAGAGAAGATTTGGAGACTTGGGTGGAGAAGAATCGTTGCAGAAATAAGAGGTTGGAGACTGGGGTGCAGAAGGCCTATTACAGAGAACAGAGTTTGGAAACTTGGTTGCAGAAGTCCTTTTACCCAGAGCAGAGGTTGGAGACTGTTTTGCAGAAGGACTGTTACAGAGCGCAGAGTAGAAAGACTGTGTTGCAGAAGGATCATATAGAGAGCATTGTTGGGAGACTGAGGTGCAGAAGGACTGTTACAGAGAGCAGAGGTAGGAGACTAAGGTTCAGAAGGTTCGTTGCAGAGAGCAGAGTTTTTAGAATGAGGAGCAGAAGAACTGTTGCAGAGAGCAGATGTTGGAGACTGGGGTGCGGAAGGTCTGTTTCAGAGAGCAGATGTTGGTAACTAGGGTGTAGAAGGACTGTTGTGGAGAGCAGAGTTTGAAGACTGGGATGTAGAAGGACTGTTGCAGAGAGCACAGGTTGGAGACTGAGTTGCGGAAGTCCTGTTACAGAGAGCAGAGTTTGGAGACTCGGGTTTAGAAGAACGGTTACAAAGAGCAGAGTTTGGAAACAGGGGTTCAGAAGAACTGTTGCAGAGATCAGAGGTCGGAGACTGGGGTACAGTAGGATCATTTCAGAGAGCAGAGGTTGGAGACTGGGGTGCAGAAGAATCGTTGCAGAAGGCAGCGGTTGGAGACTGGGATGCAGAAGGCCTGCTACAGAGAGCAGAGTTTGGAGACTGGCGTGCAGAAGGCCTGTTACAAAGAGGAGAGTTTGGACACTGGGTTGTTGAAGAATCTTACAGAGAGCAGAGGTTGGAGACTGAGGTGCAGGTAGAATGTTACAGAGAGCAGTGGTTGAAGACTTGGGTCCAGAAGGATCCTGCAGAGACCCGATTTGTCAGACTGAGGTGCAGAAGGACTGTTACAGAGAGTACACGTTGGAGACTGAGGTGTAGAAGGATTGTTACAGAAAGAAGAGTTTGGAGACTGAGGTGCAGAATCACTGTTACAGAAAGCAGAGGTTGTAAATTGGGGTGCAGAAGGACAGTTACAGAGAAAAGA
Organism: Ictidomys tridecemlineatus; assembly: GCF_052094955.1. Lineage (NCBI taxonomy): Eukaryota > Metazoa > Chordata > Mammalia > Rodentia > Sciuridae > Ictidomys > Ictidomys tridecemlineatus. The sequence goes on from NW_027524781.1 coordinate 36,092, forward strand.
GTTTGGAGACTGCGGTATAGAAAAACTATTACAGAGAGCAGAGGTTGGAGACTCAGGTGCAGAAGGAATGTTACAGAGATCACAGGTTGGAGACTGAGGTGCAGAAGGATAGATACAAAGATCAGAGGTTTTAGACTGGGGTTAAGAAAGACTGATACAGAAAGTAGAGTTTGGAGACTGGGGTTCAGAAGGACAAGTTATGGAGAGCAGAGGTTGGAGATTGTGGTACGGAAGGACTGTTACAGAGAGCAGAGTTTGGATACAGGGGTGCAGAAGCATCTTACAAAGAGCATAATTTGGAGACTGAGGTGCAGATGGACTGTTGTAGAGAGTAGATTTTGGAGACTGGGGTGCAGAAGACCTGCTACAGAGAGCAGAGTTTGGACACTGGAGTGCAGAAGGCCTGTTACAGAGAGGAGAGGTTGGAGACTGGGGTGCAGAAGGACTGTTATAGAGAGCAGAATTTGGAGACTGGGTTTCTGAAGTATCTTACGGAGAGAAGAGGTTGGAGGCTGACGTGCAGGTGGACTGTTACAGAGAGCACAGGTTGGAGACTGGGGTGCAGAAGGATTATTGCAGACAGCGGAATTTTCAGACTGAGGTACAGAAGAAATGTTGCAGAGAACAGATGTTGTAGACTGGGTTGCACAAGGACTGTTCCAGCGAGCAGAGGTTGGAGACTGGGGTGCAGAAGGATCGTTGTAGTGAGCAGACATTAGAGACTGGGGTGCTGATGGACTGATACAGAAAGCAGAGGTTGGAGACTGGAGTGCAGAAGGCCTGTTAGAGAAAGCACAATTTGGATACTGGGGTGATGAAGGACTGTTACAGAGAGCAGAGTTTGAAGACTGCGTTGCAGAAGCATCATACAGAGAGCAGAGAATGGAGACTTAGGTAAAGAAGCACTGTTACAGAGAGTAGAAGTTGGAGACTAGGTGCAGAAGTACTGTTGCAGAGAGCAGAGGTTGGAGACTGAGGTGCAGAAGGATTGTTACAGAGAGCAGAGCTTGAAGACAGCGGTGCAGAAGGTCTAATGCAGAGAGCAGACGTTTTAGAATGGGATGTACAAGGACTGTTGCAGAGAGCAGAGGTTTGAGATTGGGGTTCAGAAGGATTGTAGCAGAGAGCAGAGGGTGGAGACTAAGGTGCAGAAGGACAGTTACGCAGAGCAGAGGTTGGAGACTGGGTTGCAGAAAGACTGACACAGAAAGCAGAGGTTGGAAATTAAGGTGCAGAAGTACCCTTACAGAAAGCAGAGGTTGGAGAATGCAGTACAGAAAAACTGTTACACAGAGCAAAGTTTGGAGATTGGGGTGCAGAATGACTGTTGCAGAGAGCAGATTTTGGAGACTGTGTTGTAAAAGGACTGTTGTAGAGAACAGAGAATGGAGACTTGGGTGCAGAAGGACTGTTGCAGAGAGCAGAGGATGCAGACTGAGTTGCAGAAAGACGGTTACAGAGGGCAGAGTTTGGAGACTGTGGTTCAAACGACTGATAAAGAAAGCACAGGTTGGATACTGGGGTGCATAAGGACCCTTCCAGAGAGCAGAGGTTGGATACTTTGGTACAGAAGGACTGCTACAGAGAGCAGAGGTTGGAGTCTGCGTTGCAGAAGAATCGATGTAGAGAACATTGTTTGGAGACTGGTGTGCAGACGGACCTTTGGGGCGATTAGAGTATGGAGACTTGGGTGTAGAAGGACTGTTGCAGAGAGCAGTGACTGGAGACTGAGTTACAGAAAGACTGTTACAGAGAACAGAGTTTTGAGACTGGGGTGCAAATGAATTATTGCAGAGAGCAGAGTTTTCAGACCGAGGTACAGAAGAATTGTTGCAGCAAGCAGATGTTGAAGACTGGGCTTCACAAGAACTGTTACAGCTGGCATAGGTTTTAGACTGGGGTGCAGAAGGATCGTTGCAGAGAGCAGAGGTTGGAGACTGAGATGCATAATGATTGTTACAGAGAGCAGATGTTGGAGACTGGGGTGCAGAAGGACTGTTGCAGAGAGCAGAGGTTTTAGACTGGCATGCAGAAGGACTGTTGCAGAGAGTAGAGGTTGGAGATTGGGGTCCTGAAGGATTGTAGAAGAGAGCAGAGGTTGGAGACTAAAGTGCAGACGGACAGTTAAACAGAGCAGAGGTTGGAGACTGGGGTGCAGACGGACTGACACAGAAAGCAAATGTTGGAGACTCGGATGCAAAAGTCCATTACAGAGAGCAGAGGTTGTAGAATGCAATACAGAAAGACTGTTACAGAGAGGAAAGTTTGGAGACTGGGGTGGATAATGACTGTTGCAGAGAGCAGATATTGGAGACTGGGGTACAAATGGACTGTTGCAGAGAGTAGAGGATGGAGACTGGGGTGCAGAAGGACTGTTGCAGAGAGCAGAGGTTGCAAACTGAGTTGCAGAAGGACTGTTGCAGAGGGCAGATTTTGGTGACTGTGGTTCAAAACGACTGATACAGAAAGCAGAAGTTGGATACTGGGGTCCATAAGGACCCTTACAGAGAACAGAGGTTGGAGACTGTGGTACAGAAGGACTGTTTCAGAGAGCAGAGGTTGGAGACTGGTATGCAGAAGAACTGATATAGAGAACAGAGTTTGGAGACTGGGGTGCAGAAGAATCATTGGGGCAATCGGAGTATGGAGACTGGGGTGTAGAAGGACTGTTGCATAGAGCAGAGGTTGGAGACTAGGGTGTAGATGGACTGTTTAAGAGAGAATATGTTAGAGACTTGTGCGCAGAAAAACTGTTGCATAAAGCAGAGATTGGAGATTGAGGTACAGAAGGACTGTTACAGAAAGCATAGGTTGGAGACTGAGTTGCAGATGGAGGATTACAGAGAGGGGAGTTTTCAGACTGAGGTACAGAAAAACTGTTGCACAAAGCAGATGTTGGAGACTGGGGTTCACAAGGACTGTTGCAGAGAGCAGATGTTTAAGACTGGGTGGAGAAGGATCGTTGCAGAGAGCAGAGGTTGGAGACTTATTTGCAGAAGGATCTTTGAAGAGTGCAGAGGCTCGAGACTGGTGTTAAGAAGGATTGTTACAGAGAGCAGAGTTTGGAGACTGGGGTGCCGAAAGACTTTTACAGAGAGCACAATTTGTAGACTGGGGTGCAGAAAGAATGTTGCGGAGAGCAGAGGTTGGAGACTTGGGTGCAGAAGGACTGTTGCAGAAAGCAGAATTTGGAGTCTGAGTTGAAGAAGGACTGTTGCAGGGAGCAGAGTTTAAAAACTGGGGTGCAGAAGGACAGTTAGAGATAGCAGACATTGGAGACTGGGTTTCAGTACGATCTTACAGAGAAAAGAGTTTGGAGACTGCGGAGCAGAAGGACTGTTATAAAGAGCGGATGTTTGAGACTGGGGTGCAGAAGGATCATTACAGAGAGCAGAGGTTGGAGACTGGGGAGCAGACAGACTATTACAGAGAGCATAGGTTTGATACTGGGGTGCAGAAAGAATGTTGCAGAGAGCAGACGTAGGAGTCTGTGGTTCAGAAGGACTGTTGCTGGAAGTAGCGGTTAAAGACTGAGGTGTAGAAGGACTGTTACAGAGAGCAGGGGTTGGAATTTGGGGTGCAGAAGGACTTACAAAGAAAGCAGATGTTGGAGACTGGGGGGCAGAAGGACCGTTACAGAGAGCGGAGGTTGGAGACTCTGGTACAGAAGGACCGTTACAGAGAGCAGAGTTTGGAGACTGGCATGTAGAAGGACTGTTGCAGAGAGCAGAATTTGGAGATAGGTTCCACAAGGACTGTTACAGCGAGCAGGAATTGGAGACTGGTGTGCAGAATGATCTTACAGAGAGCAGAGGTAGGAGACTGGGGTACAGAAGGACTGTTTTAGAGAGAAGAGGTAAGAGACTGGGGTGCAGAAGGATTGTTGCAGAGAGTAGAGCTTGGAGACTGGGGTGCAGAAGGTCTGTTTCCGAGAGCAGAGGTTGGAGACTGTGGTGCAAAAAGACTGTTACAGAGAGCAGAGTTTGCAGACTGGGTTTCAGAATGGTCTTACAGAGAGCAGAGTTAGGAGACAGAGGTACAGAAAGTCTGTTACAGAGAGCAGAGTATGGAGACTTGGGTACAGAGGAATTGTTACAGAGAGCAGATTTTTTAGACTGAGGTACAGAAGAACTGTTGCAGAGAGCAGACGTTGGAGACTGGATTCCACAAGGACTGTTGCAGCGAGCAGATGTCGAAGACTTGGGTTCAGAAAGATCTTACAAAGAGCAGAGTTTGGAGACTGAGGTGCATAAGCACTGTTACAGAGAGTAGAAGTTAGAGACTGAGGTGAGAAGGACCCTTGCAAAGAGCAGAGGTTGGAGATTGAGATGAAGAAGGATAGTTACAGAGAGAAAAGGTTGGAGACTGGGGTGCAGAAAAACTTTTGCTGAGAGCAGAGTGTGGAGACTGGGGTGTAGAAGGAGTGTTGTAGAGAGTACAGGTTGGAGATTTGGGTCCAGAAGGACTGTTACAGAGAGCAGAGTTTGGAGACTGGGGTGGAGAAGGACTGTTGCAGATAGCAGATGCTGGAGCCTGGGGTGCAAAAGGAAAGCTGCAGAGAGCAGAGGATGGAGGCTGGGGTGCAAAAGTATCCTTGGGGCGAGCAGAGTATGGAGAATAAGGTGTAGAAAGACTGTTACAAATAGCAGAGGTTTGAGACTAGGGTTTAGAAAGACTTTTTCAGAGAGCAGACGTTGGAGACTTGGGTGAAGAAGAACTGTTGCTTAGAGCAGAGGATGGAGACTTAGATGCAGAAGACGCTTACAGAAAGCAGAGTTTGAAGACTGGGGTGCAGAAGGACTGTAACAGAGAGCAGACTTTGGAGACTGGGGTGCAGAAGGATCGTTGCAGAGAGCAGAGTTTGATGACTGGGGTTCAGAAGGATTGTTAGAGAGAGCAGAGTTTGGAGACTGTGGTGCAGAAGGACTTTTACAGAGAGCACAGGTCAAAGACCGAGGTGCAGAAAAACTGTTACAGAGAGCAAAGTTAGGAGACTGGGGTGCAGAATAAGTGTTGCAGAGAGCAGAAGTTGGAGACTTAGGAGCAGAAGGACCTTTACAGAGAGCCGAAGTTGGAGACTTGTGTGCAGAGGAGTGTTAAAGAGAGCAGAGTTTGGAAACAGGTGTGCAGAAGAATCTTACAGGGAGCATAGGTTGAAGACTGGGGTACAAAAGGACTGTTTCTGAGAGCAGAGTTTGGAGACTTGGGTAGAGAAGGATCATTAAAGAGAGAAGAGTTTGGAGACTGGGCGCAAAAGGCCTGTGACATACAGCAGAGTTTGGAGACTGGGGTGAAGAAGGCCTATTACAGAGAGCAGTTCCTGGAGACTAGGGTGCAGAAAGACAGTTACAAAGATCAGAGTTTGGAGACTGGTTTGAAAAAGAATCTTACAGAGAGCAGAGTTTGGAGAATGAGGTACAGAAGGACTGTTAGAGAGAGCAGAGGTTTGAGACTGAGGTGCAGAAGGATCATTGGAGAGAGCAGTGTTTTGAGACTGCAGTGCAGAAAGACTGATACCGAAAGCAGAGGTTTAAGATTGGGGTGAGTTTGGATACTGAGGTGTAGATGGACTGTTACAGATAGCAGAGTTAGGAGACTGGGGTCCAGAAGGTTCTTTCCAGACAGCAGAATTTTCAGGCTGAGGTGCAGAAGGACTGTTGCAGAGAGTTTAGGTTGGAGACTGGGTTGTAGAAGGACTGTTACAGAGAGCAGAGTTTGGATATTCAGGTGCAGAAGGACTGTTACAGGAAGCAGAGTTTGGAAATTGGAATGCACAAGGACCGTTAAAGAGAACATAGGTTGAAGACTGCGGTATAGGACTGTTACCAATAGCAGAGGTTTGAGACTGGGGTGCAGAAGGACTGTTACAGAGAGCAGAGGTTGGAGACTGAGGTGCTGAAGGTTAATTACAGAGAACAGAGGTTGGAGACTGAGGTGCAGTAGGAGTGTTACAGAAAAAAGCGGTTGGAGACTGGGGTGCAGAAGGATTCTTACAGAGAGCAGAGGATGAAGACTGTGGTGCAATAGGAGTGTTACAGAGAGCAGAGGATGGAGACTGAGGTGCAGAAGGAGCGTTACAGAGAGCAGAGTTTGTAGATTGGTGATCAGAAGAACTGTTACAGAGAGCAGATTTTGGAGAATGGGGTGCAGAAGGTTTGTTACAGAGAGCAGAGTTTGGAGACTGAGGTGCAGAAAGATCGTTTCAGAGATCAGAGGTTGAAGACTGGGGTGCAGAAGGCCTGTTACAGAGAACAGAGTTTTTAGACTGAGGTGAAGAAGAATTTTTACGGAGAGCAGAGTTTGGACACTGATGTGCAGAAGGACTGTTACAGAGAGCAGAGCTTGGAGACTGGGGTGCAGTAGGACTGTTGCAGAGAGCAGAAGTTGGAGACTTAGATGCATAAGGATCGCTACAGAGAGCAGAGGTTGGAGACTGGGGTGCAGCAGGACAGTTGCAGACAACACTGGTTGGAGACTGGGGTGCAGAAGAAATGTTGCAGAGAGGAGAGGTTTGAGACTTGGTTGAAGAAGGACTGTAGCGGAGAGCAGAGGTTGGAGACTGGGGTGCAGTAGGATCGTTGCAGAGAGCAGAGTTTGGAGACTGGGTTGTAGAAGGACTTTTGCAGAGAGAAGAGCTTGGAGACTGGGGTGCAGAAGGACTGTTGCAGAGAGCCGAGGTTGGAGACTGACGTGCAGAAGAACTTTTACGGAGAGCAGAGGTTGGAGACTAAGGTGCAGAATAACTGATATACAAAGTAGAGTTTGGATTCTCGGTTGCAGACGGACCGTTACAGATAGCAGAGGTTGGAGACTGCGGTACAGAAGGACTGTTACAGAGAGCAGAGTTTGGAGCCTTGGGTTTAGAAAGTCTTTTGCTGAGAACAGAGGTTGGAGACTGGGGTGCAGAAGGAATGTTGCATAGAGCAGAATTTAGAGACTGAGGTGCAGAAGGACTGTTATAGAGAGCAAAGTTTGGAGAGCAGGGTGAAGAAGGATCTTACAGAGAGAAGAGGTTGGAACTGGGGTGCAGAAGAACTGTTAAAAAGAGCAGAGGTTGGAGAGTGAGGTGCAGAAGGACTGTTACAGAGTGCAGAGTTTGGAGACTGAGGTGCAGAATAACTGATATGGAAAGTATAGTTTGGAGACTGGGGTGCAGAAGGAACGTTAGAGACAGCAGAGGTTGGAGACTGTGGTACAGAAGAACTGTTACAGAGAGCAGAGTTCGGAGCCTGCGGTGCAGAAGGACTTTTGCAGAGAACAGAGGTTGAATACTGGGGTGCAGAAGAATCGTAGCAGAGAGCAGAGTTTGGAGACTGAGGTGCAGAAAGACTGTTATAGAGAGCAAAGTTTGGAGACCTGTGTGAAGAAGATATGGCAGAGAGCAGAGGTTGGAGACTGGGTGCAGAAGGACTCCTGCAGAGAGCAGTGGTTGGAGACTGAGGTGGAGAAGGATCATTGCAGAGAGAAGGGGTTGGAGACTGGGGTGCATTAGGCCTGTTATAGAGAGCAGAGTTTGAAGACTGTGGTGCAGAAGACTTGTTACAGAGAACAGAGGTTGGAGACTGGTGTGCTGACGGATTGTTACAGATAGCAGAGAATGGAGACTGAGTTGCAGAAGGATTGTTACAGAGAGCAGAGGTTGGAGACTGGGGTGCAGAAGGATCATTGCGGAGAGCAGAGGTTAGATTATGAGGGTAAGAATAATCGTTGCAGAGAGCAGAGGTTTCAGAATGTGGTGCAGAAAGATTGTTACAAAGAGGAGAGGTTGGAGACTGGGGTGCAGAAGGACAGTTACAGAGAGCACAGTTGGAGACTGGGGTGCAGAAGAAATGTTGCAGAGAGCAGAAGTTGGAGACTGGGTTGCAGAAGGACTCTTACTGAGAGCAGAGGTTGGAGACTGGGATGCAGAAGAACTGATACAGAAAGCTGACGTTGGAGAATGGGGTGCAGAAGGACCATTACAGATAGCAGAGTTTTGACACTGCGGTACAGAAGGACTGTTACAGAGAGCAGAGTTAGGATACTGGTGTGCAAAAGGACTGATCCAGAAAGCATATGTTGTTGAATGTAGTTCAGAAGGCCTGTTACAGAGAGCAGCGGTTGGAGACTGAGGTGCTGAAGGTTCATTACAGAGAGCAGAGGTTGGACACTGAGGTGCAGATGGACTGTTTCTGAGAGGCGCGTTTGGAGACTGAGTTGCAGAAGGATTCTTACAGAGAGCAGAGTAAGGAGACTAGGGTGCAGAAGGACAGTTGCAGAGAGCAGAGGATGGAGACTGAGGTGAAGAAGGATCATTGCAGAGAGAAGAGGTTGGTAACTGGGTTGCAGAAGGCCTGTTATAGAGTGCCAAGTTTGGAGAGTGGGGTGCAAAAGGTTTGTTACAGAGAGCCGAGTTGAATACTGGGGTGCAGAAGGACCATTACAAAGAGCAAAGGTTGAAGACTGATGTGCAGAAGGACTTTTCCAGAGAGCAGAGGTTGGATACTATGGTGCAGAAGGACTGTTACAGAGAGCAGATGTTGGAGACTTGGATGCAAATGGATCTTACAGATAGCAGAGTCTGGAGACTTGGGTGCAGAAGGACTGTTGCAGAGAGCAGAGTTTAGAGACTGAGGTGCAGAAAGATCATAGCAGAGAAAAGAGGTTAGAGACTGGGGTGCAGAAGGACTTTTTCAGAAAGCAGAGGTTGGCAATTGGGGAGCAGAAGAACCGTTACAAAGAGAAGAGGTTGAAGACTTCAATACAAAAGGACTGTTACAGGGAGCAGTGTTTGGAGACTGGGTAGAAGAAGAATCGCTGCAGATTGCAGATGTTGAAGACTGGGGTGCAGAAGGACTTTCACAGAGACCAGAGGTTGGAGACTGAGTTGCAGAAGGATTGTTACAGAGAGCAGAGGTTGGAAACTGAGGTGCAGAAGGATCATTGCAGAGAGAAGAGGTTGGAGACTGGGGTGCAGAAGGCCTGTTAAGGTGAGCAGAGTTTGAGACTGGGGTACAGAAGACCTTTTACAGAGAACAGAGGTTGGAGACAGGGGTGCAGAAGGATTTTTACAGAAAGCACAGTTTGGAGACTGGGGTGCAGAAGGATCGTTGCAGAGAGCAGAGGTTTCAGACTAAGTCATAGAAGGACTATTACACAGAGCAGAGTTTTGAATCTGAGGCGAAGAAGGACTGTTCCAGAAAGCAGAGGTTGGCAATTCACGTGTAGAAGAACCATTATAGAAAGAAGAGTTTGGAGACTTCGGTATAGAAGGACTGTTACAGAGAGCAGAGTTTGGAGACTGGGGTGCAGAAGGACCGTTGCAGAGAGCAGATGTTGGAGACTGGGGTAGAAAAGGACTGTTACAGAGAGCAGAGGTTGAAGACTCAGGTGCAGAAGGATTGTTACGGAGAGCAGGAGATGGAGACTGGGGTGCAGAAGGACTGTTGCACAGAGCAGAGGTTGGAGACTGAGGTTAAGAGAGATCCTTGCAGAGAGAAGAGGTTGGAGACTGGGTGAAGAAGGCCTGTTACAGAGAGCAGAGATTGGAGACTGGGGTGCAGAAGGCCTGTTACAGAGAGCAGAGTTTGTAGACTGAGGTGCAGAAAGACTGTTAAAGATAGCAAAATCTCGTTACTGGGTTGCATAAGGATATTACAGAGAACATTTTGTAGACTGAGGTTCAGAAGGACTGTTACAGAGAGCAAAGTTTGGAAACTTGGGTGCAGAAAGATTTTTGAAGAGAGCCGAGTTTTCAGAATGAGGTGCAGAAGGACTCTTTCAGAGAGCAGATGTTGGATCATGGGGTGCAGAAGGACTGTTACAGAGAGCAGAGTTTGGGACTGGGATGCAGAAGGATCATTGCAGAGAGCACAGGCTGGAGACTGGGGTGCAGAAGGCCTGTTACAGAGAGCAGAAGTTGAAGACTGGGGTGCAGAAGGCTTGTTACAGAGAGCAGTGTTTGGAGCCTGGGGTGCAGAAGACTGTTACAAAGAGCAGCATTTGGGAATGGGTTGCAGAAGGATCTTACAGAGAGCTGAGGTTGGAGCCTGAGGTGCAGAAGGACTTCTACAGAAAGAAGAGGGTGGAGACTGGGGTTCAGAAGGAGTGCTACAGAGAGCAGAGTTTGGAGATTGGGGTGCAGAAGAACTGTTGCTGAGATCAGTTAAGAGACTGAGGTCCAGAAGGACTGTTACAGAGAGCAGATTTTGGAAACTGGGATGTAGAAGGACAATTACAGAGAGCAGAGGTTGGAGCCTGGGGAGAAGAAGGATGGTTGCAGAGAGAAGATGTTGGAGACTGGGGTGCAGAAGGACTATTAAAGAGAGCAGAGGTTGGAGACTGAGGTGCAGAAATATCATTTCTGAGGGCAGAGGTTTGAGACTGGGGTGCCAAAGGACTGTTACAGATTGCAGAACATGGAGACTGGGTGAAGAATGACTTTTACAGAGAGGAGAGGTTGGAGACTGGGGTGCAGAAGGATTCTTACAGAGAGCAGAGAATAGAGACTGGGGTGCAGAAGGATCGTTGAATAGAGCAGAGGTTGGAGAATGAGGTGCAGAAGGATCGCTACAGAGAACAGAGGTTGGAGACTGGGTTGCAGCAGGACAGTTACAGACAGCAAAGGTTTGAGACTTGGGTGGAAAAGAAATGTTGCAGAGACAAGAGGTCGAAGACTGGGGTGCAAAAGTACTGTAGCAGAGAGAAGAGGTTGTAGACTGGGGTGCAGAAGGACTGTTGCAGATAGCAGTTGTTGAAGACTGGGATGCAGAAGGATCATTGCAGAGAGCAGAGGTTGGAGACTGCGGTTTAGAAGGACTGTTGCAGAGAGCAGAGGTTGGAGACTGAGGTGCAAAAAATCTTTGCAGAGAGAAGAGTTTGGAGACTGGGGAGCAGAAGGCCTGTTACAGATAGCAGAGGCTGCAGACTGGGGTGCAGAAGACCTGTTACAGAGATCAGAGGTTGAAGACTGGGGTGCAGAAGTATTGTTACAGATAGCACAGTTTGGAGACTGGGGTGCAGAAGGATTGTTGAAGACAGTAGAGGTTTTAGACTGAGGCTTAAAAGGACTGTTACAGAGAGCAGAGGTTGGAATCTGAGGTGCAGAAGGACTGTTACAGAAAGCAGATGTTGGCAATTTTGGTGCAGAAGGACCGTTATAGAGAGCAGAGTTTGGAGACTTTGGTGCAGAATGATTGTTGTAGAGAGCAGATGTTGAAGACTAGGGTTCAGAAGGACCATTACAGAGAGCAAAGTTTGGAGACTGAGGTGCAGAAGGACTTTTACAGAGAGCAGAGGTGGGATACTGGGGTGCAGAAAGACTGTTACAGAGAGGAGAGGTTGGAGAAAGGGATGGAAAAGGATCTTACAGAGATCAGAGTCTGGAGACTGGGGTGCAGAAGGACTGTTGCAGAGAGCAGAGATTTGAGACTGAGGTTCAGAAGTATCATTGCAGAGAAAAGATGTTGGAGCCTGGGGTGCAGAAAGACTGTTACAAAGAACAGAGATTCGAGATTGGGGTGCAGAAGAACTGTTACCGAGAGCAGAGGTTTGAGACTGGGGTGCAGTAAGCCAGTTACAGAGAGCAGACGTTGGAGACTGAGGTGCAGAAGGATCGTTACAGAGAGCAGAGGTATGAGACTGGGGTCAGAAAGACAGTTACAGAGAGCACAGTTTGGAGAATGGAGTGCAGAAGAAATGTTTCAGTGAGCAGAGATTGGAGACTGCCGTGCAGAAGTACGGTTACAAAGAGTAGAGGGTGGAGACTGGGGTGGAGAAGGAATGTCACAGAGAGCAGAGTTTGGAAACTGGGGTGCAGAAAGATGTTACAGAAAGCAGAGGCTGGACACTGGGGTCAGAAGGACTGTTGCAGAGAACAGACGTTGGAGACTGGTGTACAGAAGGATCGTTGCAGAGAACAGAGGTTGGAGAATGAGGTGCAGAAGAATCGCTACAGAGAGTAGAGTTTGGAGACCGGGGTGCAGTACGATAGTTACAGAGTACAGGTTGGAGACTGGGGTGCAGAAGAAATATTGAAGAGACCAGAGGTTGGAGACTGGGGTGCAGAAAGACTGTAGCAGAGAGTAGAGGTTGGAGACTGGGGTGTAGAAGGACTGTTGCAGAGAGCAGACGTTGGAGACTGGGATGCAGAAGGATCGTTTCAGAGAGCAGATGTTGGAGACTGGTGTGTAGAAGGACTTTTGCACAGAGCAGAGTTTTGAGACTGGGGTGCAGAAGTACTGTTGCGGAGAGCAGAGTTTGTGGACTGAGGTGCAGAAGAACTGTTACAGAGAGCAGAGGTTTTAGCCTGGGGTGAAGAATTACTGACACGGAAAGTAGAGTTTGGAGACTGGGGTGCAGAATGACTGTTACAGAGAGCAAAGTTCGTAGTTTGGGGTGCAGAAAGACTGCTGCAGAGAACAGAGGTTGGATACTGGGGTGCAGAAGCGCCCTTGCAGAGAGATGAAGTTGGAGACTGTGGTTTAGAATGACTGTTACAGAGAGCAAAGTTTGGAGAACGGGGGGTAAAAAGATCTTACAGAGAGCAGAGGTTGGAGGCAGGGGGGCAGAAGGACTGTTGCAGAGCAGAAGTTGGAGACTGAGGTGCAGAAAAATCGTTGCAGAGAGAAGAGGTTGGAGACTGGGGTTCAGAAGGCCTGTTACAGAGTGCAGACTTTGGAGACTGAGTTGCAGAAGACCTGTTACAGAGAGCAGATGTTTGAGCCTGGGGTGCAGAAGAATTGTTACAGATAGCACAGTTTGGAGACTGGGGTTTAGAAGGATTGTTGCAGAGAGCAGAGGTTTCAGACTGAGGCTTAGAAGGACTGTTACAGAGAGCAGAGGTTGGAGTCTCAGGTGCAGAAGGACTGTTTCAGAAAGCAGAGGTTGGCAATTGGGGTGCAGAAGTACCCTTATAAAGAGAAGAGATTGGAGACTGCGGTACAGAAGGACTGTTACAGAGAGCAGAGTTTGGAGACTGGGTTGCAGAAGGCCTGTTACAGACAGCAGACGTTGGAGACAGAGGTGCAGAAGGATTGTTACAGTGAGCAGAGATGGGAGATTGGGGTGCAGAAGGACAATTACAGAAAGCAAAGGATGGAGACTGAGATGCAGAAGGACTTGTAGAGAGAACAGAGTTTGGAGACTGAGGTGCAGAAAGATCATTGCAGAGAGAAGAGTTTGAAGACTGGGGTGCAGAAGGACTGTTACATAAAGCAGGGGTTGGCAATTCGGCAGCAGATGGACCGTTACAAAGAGAAGAGTTTGGAGACTGCGATACAAAAGGACTTTTACAGAGAGCAGAGTTTGGAGACTGGATAGAAAAAGGATCGTTGCAGAGAGCAGATGTTGGAGACTGGGGTGCAGAAGGACTGTTACAGAGAGCACAGGTTGGAGACTGGGGTGCAGAAGAAATTTTTCAGAGAGCAGAGTTTGGAGACTGGGGTGCAGAAGGACCGTTACAGATTGCAGAGAATGGATACTGAGGTGCAGAAGGGCTTTTAAAGAGAGGAGAGGTTAAAGACAGGTGTGTCAGAGGATTCTTACAGGGAGCAGAGGATGGAGACTGGGGTGCAGAAGGAGTGCTACAGAGATAAGAGTTTGGAATTAGGGTTCAGAAGAACTGTTACAGAAATCAGAGGTTGGAGACTGTGGTGCAGAAGGCATGTTACAGAGAGCAGAGTTTGGACATGAGGTGCAGAAGGATCGTTATACAGAGCAGAGGTAGGATTCTGATGTGCAGAAGGACTGTTACAGAGAGCAGAGCTTGGAGACTTGGTTGCAGAAGTATTGTTGCAGAGAACAGAGGTTAGAGATTGGGATGCAGAAGGATCGTTGCAGAGAGCAGAGGTTGGATACTGGGGTGCAGTAGGACAGTTTCAGAGAGCATGTGTTGGAGACTGGGGTTCAGAAGAAATGTTTCAGAAAGCAGAGGTTGAAGACTGGGGTGCAGAAGGACTGTAGCATAGAGCAGAGGTTGGAGTCTGGGGCGTAGAAGGACTGTTGCAGAGAGCAGACGTTGGAGACTGAGATGCAGAAAAATCGTTGAGAGATCACATGTTGGATACTAGAGTATAATAAGACGTTTGCAGAGAGCAGAGGTTGGAGACTGGGGTGCAGAAGGACTGTTGCAGAGAGCAGTGGTAGAAGACTGAGTTTCAGAAGGACTGTTAGAGAGAGCAGAGGTTTTAGACTGGGGTACAGAATAACTGATACAGAAAGTAGAGTTTAGAGACTGGGGTGCAGAAGGAGTGTTACAGAGAACAGATTTTGTAGCCTGGGGTGCAAAAGGACAGCTGCAGAGAACAGAGGTTGGATACTGGGGTGCACAAGGGCCGTTGCAGAGAGATGAGGTTGGAGACTGAGGTGCAGAATGACTGTTACAGAGAGCAAAGTTTGGAGAACGGGGTACAGAAGGATCTTATAGAGAGCAGACTTTGGAGACTGGGATGCAGAAGGATCGTTGCAGAGAGCAGAGGTTGGAGACTGGGGGGCAGAAGGCCTGTTACAGAGAGCAGAGTTTGGAGACGGGGTTGCAGATAACCTGTTACAGAAAGCAGATGTTGGAGACTGGGGTGCAGAAGGATTCTTACAGATAGCACAGTTTGGAGACTGGGGTTTAGAAGAATTGATGGAGAGAGCAGAAATTTCAGATTAATGCTGAGAAGGACTGTTACAGAAAGCAGCGGTTGGAAATTGGGGTGCAGAAGGACCGTTATAGAGAGAAGAGTTCGGAGATTTCCATACAGAATGACTGTTACAGAGAGCAGAGTTTGGAGACTGGGGTGCAGAAGGACCATTGCAGAGAGCAGATGTGGGAGACTTGGATGCAGAAGGATCATTGCAGAGAGCAGAGGTTGGAGACTGAGGTGCAGTAGGATTGCTACAGAGAGCAGAGTCTGAGGACCGGGGTTCAGTAGGATAGTTTAAGAGAGCACAGGTTGGAGACTGGGGTGCTGAAGAAATGTTGCAGAGACGATAAGTTGGAGACTGGGGTGCAGAAGGACTGTAGCAGAGAGCAGAGGTTGGTGACTGTTGTGTAAAAGGACTGTTACAGAGAGAAGACGTTGGAGACTGGAATGCAGAAGGATCTTACAGAGAGCATACATTGGAGACTGGAATGCAGAAGGATCGATGCAGAGAGCAGAGGTTGATATCTGGGGTGTAGAAGGACTTTTGCAGAGAGAAGAGGTTGGAGATGGGGTGCAGAAGGCCTGTTTCAGAGAGCAGAGTTTAGAGATTGGGTTGCAGAAAACCTATTACAGAGAGCAGATGTTAGAGACTGGGGTGCAGAAGAATTGTTACTGATAGCACAGTTTCGAGACTGTTGTTTAGAAGGATTGTTGCACACAGCAGAGGTTTCAGACTGAGGCTTAGAAGGTCTGTTACAGAGAGCAGAGTTTGGAAATTGGGGTGCAGAAAGACCGTTATAGAGAGAAGAGTTTTTAGACTGCCGTACAGAAGGACTGTTACAGAGAGCAGATTTTGGAGACTGAGGTGCAGAAGGACCGTTGCAGAGAGCAGATGTGGGAGACTGGGGTGCAGAAGGACTATTACAGAGAGCAGACGTTGGAGCCAGAGATGCAAAAAAATTGTTACAAAGAGCAGAGATTAGAGACTGAGGAGCAGAAGGACAATTACATAGAGCAAAGGACAGAGACTGAGGTGCAGAACGACTTTTACAGATAGCAGAGGTTGGAGACTGAGGTGTAGAAAGATCGTTGCAGAGAGAAGAGTTTGGAGACTGAGGTGCAGAAGGACTGTTACAGAACGCAGAGGTTGGCAATTGGGGAGCAGATGAATTGTTATAAAGAGAAGAGGTTGAAGACTGCCATACAAAAGGACTTTTACAGAGAGCAGTGTTTGGAGACTGGGTTTAAGAAAAATCGTTGCAGAGAGAAGATGTTGGAGACTGGGGTGCAGAAGGCCTGTTACAGAGAGCAGAGTTTGAAGACTGGGGTGCAGAAGACTCTTACAGAGAGCAGGGTTTGGAGAATGGGTTGCAGAAGAATCTTACAGAGAGCAGAGGTTGGAGACTGAGGTGCAGAAGGACTTTTACAGAGAGTAGAGGGTGGAGACTGGGGTGCAGAAGGAGTATTACAGAGATAAAAGTTTGAAGATTGGGGAGCACAAGAACTGTTACTGAGAGCAGAGGTTGGAGACAGGGGTGCAGAAGGACTGTTTCTGAGAACAGAGTTTCGAGACTGAGGTGCAGAAGGACTGCTACAGAGAGAAGATTTTGGAAACTGGGATGTAGAAGGACCATTGCAGAGAGCAGAAGTTGGAGCCTGGGGAGAAGAAGGATCGTTGCAGAGAGCAGATGTTGGAGACTGGGGTGCATAAGGACTATTAAAGAGAGCAGAGATTGGAGACTGAGGTTCAGAAAGATCATTTCTGAGTGATGAGGTTTGAGACTGGGGTGCAGAAGGACTGTTACAGATTGCAGAACTTGGAGACTGAGGTGCAGAAGGACTTTTACAAAGAGGAGAAGTTGGAGACTGGGGTGCAAAACGATTCTTACAGAGAGCCGAGGATGGAGACTGGGGTGCAGAAGGATCGTTGCAGAGAGCAGAGTTTGGAAAATGAGGTCCAGAAGGATCGCTACAGAGAGAAGAGGTTGGAGACTGGGGTGCAGCAGGACAGTTAAAGAGAGCACAGTTTGGAGACTTGGTTGCAGAAAAAATGCTGCAGAGAGCAGAGGTTGGAGACTGGGGTGCAGAAGTACTGAAGCAGAGAGAAGAGTTTGTAGACTGGGGTGCAGAAGGACTATTGCAGAGAGCAGTTGTTGGAGACTGGGATGCAGAAGGATCATTGTAGAGAGCAGAGGTTGGAGACTGCCGTTTAGAAGGACTGTTGCAGAGAGCAGATGTTGGAGACTGAGGTGCAGAAGGATCGATGCAGAGAGAAGAGGTTGGAGACTAGGGTGCTGAAGGCCTGTTACAGAGAGCAGAGTTTGGAGACTGGGGTGAGGAAGACCTGTTCCAGAGAGTACAGGTTGGAGACTGGGGTGCAGAAGGATTGTTACAGACAGCAGAAGTTTCAGACGGAAGCTTAGAAAGACTCATATAGCGATCAGAGGTTGGGATCTGAGGTGCAGAAGGACTGTTACAGAAAGCATACGTTGGCAATTGGGGTGCAGCAGGACCTTTATAAAGAGAAGAGTTTGGAGACTGCAGTACAGAAGGACTGTTAGAGAGAGCAGAGTTTGGAGACTTCAGTGCGGAATGACCGTTGTAGAGAGCAGATGTTGGAGACTAGGGTGCAGAAGGACTGTTACAGAGAGCAGACATTGGAGACTGAGGTGAAGAAGGATTGATACAGAGAGCAGAGGTTGGAGACTGCGTTACAGAAGTACCATTACAGAGAGCAAAGTTTGGAGACTGAGGAGCAGAAGGACTTTTACAGAGAGCAGAGTTTGGAGAAAGTGATGCAAAAGCATCTTACAAAGAGCAGAGTATGAAGACTGGGGTGCAGAAGGACTGTTGAAGAGAGCAGAGGTTGGAGACTGAGGTTAAGAAGGATTGTTGCAGAGAAAACAGGTTGGAGACTGCGGTTTAGAAGACTGTTATAGAGAGCAGAGTTTCGAGATAGGGGTGCAGAAGGACTGTAGCAGAGAGCAGAGGTTAGAGACTGGGGTGTAGAAGGATTGTTGCAGAGGGCAGACGTTGTAGACTGGGATGCCAAAGGATCATCGCAGAGAGCAGATGTTGGAGACTGGTGTGTAGAAGGACTTTTGCACAGAGCAGAAGTTTGAGACTGGGGTGCAGAGGGACTGTTACGTACAGCAGAGTTTGGAGAGTGGGGTGCAGAAGGACTGATACAGAGAGCAGAGTTTTCAGACTGGGTTGCAGAATAACTGATAAAGAAAGTAGAGTTTGGAGACTGGGGTGCAGAAGGATTGTTACAGAGAGCAGAGTTTGTAGCCTGTGGTGCAGAAGGACTGCTGCAGAGAACAGAG
>NW_027524781.1:54226-213155 GCF_052094955.1 Ictidomys tridecemlineatus
ACAGTTCAGTCTTCAACATCTACACTCTGTAATAGTCCTTCTGCACCTCAGTCTTTAAACTCTGCTCTGTGTATGATCCTTTTAAAAAGAAGTCTCCAAACTCTGCTTTCTGTAACAGTCCTTCTGCACCCCAGTCTCCAAACTCTGCTCTCTTTAACAGGCCTTCTGCACACCAGTCTCCATCCTCTGCACTCTGTAACAGGCCTCCTGCACCCAAGTTTCTGAACTCTGCTCTTTTTAAATCTTCTTCTGCACCACAGTCTCCAACCTCTGCTCTCTGTAACAATCCTTCTGCACGTCACTCTCCAAACTCTGCTCTCTGTAAGATTCTTCTGCACCCCAGTCTCCAAAATCTGCTTTCAGTATAAGTTCTGCACCCCTGTATCCAAACACTTCTCTTTTTAACAGTTTATCTGCACATCAGTCTTCAACAACTGCTCTCTGAAACAGTCTTTCTGCACCCCAGTCCCCAAACTTTGCTCTCTAGAACACTCCTTGTATACCCCAGTCTCCATAATCGACTCTCGGCAACGATCGTCCTGCACCCCGGTCTCCAACGTCTGCTCTCTGCAACAATCTCTTTGCAACCCAATCTCCGAAATTTCCTCTGTGTAAGATCCTTCCGAATCCCAGTTTCCAAACTCTGCTCTCAGTAACATTCTTTCGGCACCCCAGTCTCCAAAGTTTGCTCTCTGCAATGGTCCCTCTGCACCCCAGTCTCCAACCTTGTTCTCTACAACAGTTCTTCTGTACCGCAGTCTTCAATCTCTGTTCTCTGTAAGGGTCCTTCTGCACTCAAGTCTCCAACCTCTTCTCTCTGTAACAGTCTTTCTGAACTTCACTCTGCAACCTCTGCTCTCTGCAACAGCCCTTCTGCACCCCAGTCTTCAAACTCTGCTCTCGGCAATAATCATTCCTCACCCCAGTCTCTAAAATCTGCTCTCTGCAACGGTATTTTCCACCGAAGTCTCCAACTTCTGCTCTCTTTAATAGTTCTTCTGCACCTCAGACTCCAACCTCTGCTCTAGGCAACTGTCTTTCTGAGCCTCAGGGTCTAAATTCTGCTCTCTGTGTGATCCTTATGAAATCCAGTCTCCAAACTATGCTTTTTGTAATGGTCCTTCTGCACCAGAGTCTTCCACCTCTTTTCTCTACAACACTTATTCTTCACCCCAGTCTCCAACCTCTGCTCTTTGTAACAGTCCTTCTGTAAATCAGTCTCCAACCTCTGTTCTTTTTAAGGGTCCATGTGCACACCATCTCAAAACTCTGCTTTCTGTATTAGTCCTTCTGAACCGCAGTTTCCAAACTCTGCTTTATGTATCGGTCGTTCTGCATGCCAGGCTTCAACCTCTGCTCTCTGTAACAGTCCTCCTTCACCCAAGTCTCCAACCTCTGCTCTCTGCCACAGTCCTTTGCACCCAAGTCTAAAAACACTGCACTCTGCAACAGTCCTTCTTCACCCCAGTTTCCAACCTCTGCTACTGCAACAGTCCTTCTGCACCCCAGTCTCCAATCTCTGCTCTATGTAACAGTCCTTCTGCACATCAGTCTCTAACCTCTGCTCTTTGTAAGAGGCCTTCTGCACCCCAGTCTCCAACCTCTGCTCTCTGTAACAGGCCTTCTGCACCCAAGTCTCAAAACTCTGCTCTATTTAACAGCCCTTCTGCACCCCAGTCTCTAACCTCTGCTCTCAGTATCAGTCCTGCACCCCAGTCTCCAAACACTGCTCTCTGTAACAGTTTTTCTGCACCACAGTCTTCAACAACTGCTTACTGCAACAGTCCTTTCGCACCCCAGTCTCCAACCTCTGCTCTCTAGAACAGTCCTTCTATACTCTATAATCTACTCTGCAATGATCCTTCTGCACCCCAGTCTCCAAATTTTACTCTCTGTAAGATCCTTACACCCCAGGTTCCAAAATCTGCTCTCTACGACAGTCCTTCTACACCTCTGTCTCTAAACTCCACTCTCTGGAACTGTCCTTCTACACCTCATTCTCCAACCTCTGCTCTCTGTAACAGTCCTTCTGCACCCCAGTCTCCAACCTCTGCTCTCTGCCACAGTCCTCTGCACCCAAGTCTAAAAACACTGCACTCAGCAACAGTCCTTCTTCACCCCAGATTCCAACCTCTGCTACTGCAACAGTCCTTCTGTAATCCAGTCTCCAATCTCTGCTCTCTGTAACAGTCCTTCTGCACATCACTCTCCGACCAATGCTCTTTTTAATAGGCCTTCTTCACCCCAGTCTCCAACCTCTGCTCTCTGTAACAGGCCTTTTGCACCCAAGTCTCAAAACTCTGCTCTCTTTAACAGCCCTTCTGCACCCCAGTCTCTAACCTCTTCTCTCAGTATCAGTCCTGCACCCCAGTCTCCAAACACTGCTCTCTGTAACAGTTTTTCTGCACCACAGTCTTCAACAATTGCTCGATGCAACAGTCCTTCTTCACCCCAGTCTCCAACCTCTGCTCTCTAGAATGGTCCTTCTATACTCTATAATCTACTCTTCAACGATTCTTCTGCACCCCAGTCTCTAAACTTTCCTCTCTGTAAGATCCTTACACCCCAGGTTCCAACATCTGCTCTCTACAACAGTCCTTCTACACCTCTGTCTCTAAACTCTACTCTCTGAAACTGTCCTTCTGCACCTCAGTCTCCAACCTCTGCTCTCTGTAAGAGTCCTTCTGCACTCTAGCCTCAAACATCTCCTCTCTGCAACCGTCTTTCTGCAACACAGTCTTTAACGTCTTCACTCTCAACAGTCTTTCTGCACCTCAGTCTGAAAACACTGATCTCTGCAAGTATCCTTCTGTACCCCAGTCTCCAACCTCTGCTCTCTGTAACAGTCCTATTGCACCTCAGTCTCCAAACTCTGCTCTATATAAGATCTTTCTGCAACCCAGTATCCAAACTCTAGCCTCTGTAACAATCCTCTTGCTCCCCAGTCTCCAAACTCTGCTCTCTGTAACAGTCCTTCTGCACCTCACTCTGCAACCTCTGCTCTCTGCAACAGTCCTTCCGCACCCCAGTCGTCAACCTCTGCTCTCTGCAACAGTCCTTCCTCACCCCAGTCTCTGAAATATGCTCTCTGCAACAGTACTTTTTCACCGAAGTCTCCAAACTCTGTTCTCTGTAACAGTCCTTCTGCACCTCAGACTCCAACCTCTGCTCTCTCCAACAGTCCTTCTGCGCCCCAATCTCGAACCTCTGTTCTCTGCAACAGTCCTTCTTGACCTCAGTGTCCAAACTCTGCTCTCTGTAAGATCCTTCTGAAACCCAGTCTACAACCTATGCTTTCTGCAATGGACCTTCAGCACCAAACTCTCCAACCTCTGTTCTCTAAAATATTTATTCTGCACCCCAGTATCCAACCTCTACTCTCTTTAACAGTCCTTCTGTACCGCAGTCTCCAACCTCTGTTCTCTGTAAGGGTCCTTGTGCACCCAATCTCCAACCTCTGCTTTCTGTATCAATCCTTCTGCAACCCAGTCTTCAAACTCTGCTTTCTGTATCCAGTGTTCTGCATGCCAGGCTTAAAAGTCTGCTCTCTGTAACAGTCCTTCTGCACCCCACTCTCCAACCTCTGTTCTCTAGAACAGTCCTTCTATACCTCAGTCTCCATAGTCTACTCTGTGTAACAATCTTTCTGCACCCCAGTCTCCAACGTCTGCTCTCTGCAAAATTCCTTCTACAACCCAATCTCCAAACATTTCTCTCTGTAACATTCCTTCTACACCCCAGTATCCACGTTTGCTCTCTGCAATGGTCTCTCTGCAGCCAAGTCTCCAACCTTGTTCTCTACAACAATTCTTCTTTACCACAGTCTTCAAACTCTGTTCTCCATAAGGGTCCTTCTGCACCCCAGTCTCCAACCTCTGCTTTCTGTATCAGTCTTTTTTCACCACAGTCTCCAAACTCTGCACTCTGTAATAGTCCTTCTGCACCTCACTCTGCAACCTCTTCTCTCTGCAACAGTCTTTCTGCAACCCAGTCGTCAACCTCTTCTCTCTGCAACAGTCCTTCCTCACTCCAGTCTCCAAAATATGCTCACTGAAACAGTCCTTTTCCACCGCAGTCTCCAACCTCTGCTCTCTGTAACAGACCTTCTATACTGCAGTCTCCAACCTCTGCTCTCTGTAATGGTCCTTCTGCACCCCAGTCTCCAAACTCTGCTTTCTTTATCAGTCCTTCTGTACCCCGGTCTCTAAACTCTGCTCTCTGTAACAGTCCTTCTGCACCTCAGACTCCAACCTCTGCTCTCTGTAACAGTCCTTCTGTACCTCAGACTCCAAGCTCTGTTCTTTAGAACAGTCCTTCTATACCTTAGTCTCCATAATCTGCTCTCTGCAACGATCCTTCTGCACCCCAGTCTCCAACGTCTATTCTGCAACAGTCTTTCTGCAACCCAGTCTTCAAATTCTGCTCTCTGTAAGATCATTCTGTACCCCAGTTTCCAACTTCTGCTCTCTGTAACATTCCTTCTGCACCCCTGTCTCCAACCTCTGCTCTCTGCAATGGTACCTCTACACCCCAGTGTTCAACCTTGTTCTCAATAACACTGCTTCAGTACCGCAGTCTTCAACCTTTGTTCTCTGTAAGGGTCCTTCTTCACCCCAGTTTCCAACCTCTGCTTTCTGTATCAGTCCTTCTGCACAACAGACTCCAAACTCTGCTCTCTGTAACAGTCCTTCTGCACCTCACTCTGCAATCTCTGCTCTCTGCAACAGTTCTTCTCCACCCCAGTCTCCAACATCTGCTCTTCGTAATAGTCATTCTGTACTGCAGTCTCCAACCACTGCTCTCTGCAATGGTCCCTCTGCACCCGAGTCTCCAACCTTGATCTCAACAACAGTTCTTCTGTACCGCAGTCTTCAACCTCTGTTCTCTGTAAGGGTCCTTCTCCAACCCAGTTTCTAACCTCTTTTCTCTGTAACGGTCCTTCTGCACCTGAGTCTCCAAACTCTGTGTTATGTATCAGTAATTCTGCAACCCATTCTCCAACCTCTCGTCTCTGTAACAGTCTTTCTGTACCTCAGACGCCAACCTCTGTTCTCTGCAACAGTCCTACTGCGTCCCAATCTTCAACCTCTGCACTCTGCAACAGTCTTTATGCACCTCAGTGTCCAAACTCTGCTCTCTGTAAGATCCTTCTGAACCCCAGTCTACAAACTCTGCTTTCTGCAATGGTCCTTCTGCACCCCAGTCTTCAAATTCTGATCACTAAAATAGTTATTCTGCACCCCAGTCAAAAACTTCTGCTCTCCGTAACAGTCGATCTGTACTGCAATCTCCAAACTCTGTTCTCTGTAAGGGTTCAACTGCAGCACATTCTCCAACCTCTGTTTTCTGTATCATTCCTTTAGCACCACATTCTCGAAACTCTGCTGTCTGTATTAGGCTTTCTGCACCTCAGTCTGTAAACTCTGCTCACTGCAATATTCCTTCTGCACCTCAGTCTCCAAAATCTGCTGTCTGAAAAGTCCTTCTCCAACCCAGTCTCCAAACTCTGCTCTCTGCAACAGTCCTTCTACACCCCAGTCTTCAACCTCTTCTTTCTGTATCAGTCCTTCTGCACAAGAGTCTCCAAACTCTGCTCTCTGTAACAGTCCTTCTGCACCTCCCTCTGCAACTTCTGCTCTCTGCAACAATCTCTCCGCTTTTCAGTCTCCAAACTCTGCTTTCTATAACAGTCGATCTACACCTCAGTCTGAAACCTCTTCTTTTTACATGATCCATCTGAACCCCAGTCTCCAAACACTGCTCTCTGTAACTGTCCTTCTGCACCTCAGTCTCAAAACTCCGCTCTCTGTAAGATCCTTCTGCCACCCAGTCTCCTAACTTTACTTTTTATAACAGTCCTTCTGCACCCCAGTCTTCAACCTCTGCTCTATTTAACACTCCTTCTGCACCCCAGTCTCCAAACTCTGGTCTCTGTAAGAGTCCTTCTGCACCCCAGTCTCGAAACTTTTCTCTCTGCAACAATCATTCAACACCTCAGTCTCCAACATCTGCTCTCTGTAAGATCCTTCTGCACCCTTTCTACAAACTCTTCTCTCTGTAACAGGCCTTCTGCACCCCAGTCTCCAACCTCTGTTCTCTGTAACAGTCCTTCTGCACCCCAGTCTCAAACCTCTGCTCTCAACGACGATCTTTGTTCACCCCAGTCTCCAACGTCTACTCTGCAACAGTCCTTCTGCACCCGTGTCTCCAAAAACTGCTCTCTGCAACAGTCCTTCTGCACCTCAGTCTGAAAACTCTGTGCTCTGCAATGATCCTTCTGCACCCCATCTTCAAACTCTGCTCTCTGTAACACTCCTGCTGCACCTCAATCTTCAAATTCTTCTCTCTTTAAGATCCTTCTGCAACCCCGTCTCCAAACTCTACTCTCTGTAACAGTCCTTCTGCACCCCAGTCTCCAAACTCTGCTCTCTGTAACAGGCCTCTTGAACCCCAATCTATAACCTCTACTCTCTGTAATATTCCTTCTGCACCCCAGTCTCCAACATTTGCTCTCTGCAATGATCCTACAGCACCACAGTCTTTAACCTCTGATCTCTGCAAAAGTCCTTCTGCACCACAGTCTCCAAACTCTGCTCTCTGTAACAGTCCTTCTGCACCCCAGTCTCCAAACTCTGCTCTCTATAAGAGTCTTCCTGCAAATCAGACTCTAACCTCTGCTCTCTGAACAGTCCTTCTTCACCTCATGGCCAACATCTGCTCTCTGCAACAGTCTTTCTGCACCCCAATCTCCAAACTCTCCTCTCTGCAACGATCCTTCTGGACCCCAGTCTCCAACCTCTGCTCTCTGTAACAATCCTTCTGCACCACAGTCTCAAAACTCTGCTCTCTGTAAGATCCTTCTGCACTTCAGTTTCCAAACTCTGCTCTCTGTAACATTCCTTCTCCACCCCAGTCTTTAACCTCGGCCTTCTGCAAGTGTCCTGTGGAACCCCAGTCTCCAACCTCTGTCCTCTGCAACAGTCCTTGTGGTCCCCAGTTTCCAACCTCTTCTCTCTGTAACGGTCTTTCAGCACCCCAGTCTCCAAACTATGCTTTTTGTATCAGTCCTTTTGAACCTCAGTCTCAAACCTCTGCTCTCTGTATCTATCATTCTGCACTCTCCAACCTGTGCTCTCTGTAATATTCCTTCTGCACCCCAGTCTCCAACCTCTGCTCTCTGTAACAGATTTTCTATACCGCAGTCTCCAAAGTCTGGTCTCTGTAACGGTCCTTCTGCACCCCAATTTCCAGCCTCTGCTTTCTCTAACAGTCCTTCTGCACCTCAGTCTCCAAACTCTGTTTTCTGTAACAGTGATGCTACACCTCAGTCTGAAACCTCTATTCCCTGTAACAGTCCTAATGAACCTCAGTCTGAAAACTCTGCTCTCTTCACGATCCTTCTGCACCCCAGTCTCCAAACACTGCTCTCGGTAACAGTCCAACTGCACCTCAGTCTCCAACCTCTGCTCTCTGTAAGATCCTTCAGCAACCCAGTCTCCAAACTCTGCTCTCTATAACTGTCCTTCTGCACCCCAGTCTCCAAACTTTCCTCTCTGTAACAGGCCTTCTGCACTCCAGTCTCTAAACTATTCTCTTTGTACCAGGCCTTCTGCACCCCAGTCTCCAACATCTGCTGTCTGCAAAGATTTTTCTGCACCCCAGTCTCCAACCTCTGCTCTCTGCAATGATCCTACCGCACCTCAGTCTCAAACCTCTAATCTCTGAAACTGTCCTTCTGCGCCTCAGTCTCCAAATTCTGCTCTCTGTAACAGTACTTCTGCACCCCAGTCTAAAACCTCTGCTCTATACAACAGTCCTTCTGCACCCAAGTTACCAAAATCTGCTCTCTGCACCAGTCCTTCTGTGCCCAAGTCTCCAACATGTGCTTTCTAAACAGTTCTTCTGCACCTCAGTCTCAAAACCCTGCTCTCTGCAATGACCCTTATGCTCTCCAGTCTCCAACCTCTTCTCTCTGTAACAGTCCTTCAGCACCTCAGTCTCCCAACTCTGCTCTCTGTAAGAGTTTTCTGCCACCCAATCTTTAAACTCTGCACTCTGTAACAGTCCTTCTGCACAACAGTCTCCAACCTCTGCTGTCTGTAAGAGACATTCTGCACCCCAGTCTTTAACCTCTTCTCTCTGCAACGATTCTTCTCCACCCCAGTCTCCAACATCTGAACTCTGCAACACTCCTTTTGAACCCCAGTCTCCAAACTCTGCTCTCTGTAAGATCTATCTGATCCCCAGTCTCCAAACTCTACTCTCTGTAACAGTCCTTCTGCACCCCAGTCTCCAAACTCTGCTCTCTCTAACAGTCCTTCTGCACCTCAGTCTCCAGCCTCTGCTCTGTGTAACAGTCCTTCTGCACCCCAGGTTCTAAAATCTGCTCTCTTGAACGATCCTTGTGGAACCCAGTCTCTAATGTCTGCTCTTTGCAACAGTCCTTCTGCACCACAGTCTCCAACCTCTGCTCTCTATAAAATCTTTCTGCACTCCAGTTTCCAAACTCTGCTCTCTGTAACATTCCTTCTCCACCACAGTCACCAACCTCTGTCCTCTGCAACAATTATTCTGCTCCCCAAAATCCGAGATATGCTCTCTGTAACAGTCCTTCTGTACTGCAGTCTCCAAACTCTGCTCTTTGTAACGATCATTCTACACCCCAGTCTCCATCTCTGCTTTCTGTATCAGTCTGTCTGAACCCCAGTCTCCACCTCTGTTCTCTGTATCTATCCTTCTGCACCTTAGTCTCCAACCTGTGCTCTAGGTAAGAGTCCTTCTGCACCCCAGTCTCCAACCTCTGCTCTCGGTAACAGACCTATACCACAGTCTCCATCCTCTGCTCTCTGTAATGATCTTTCTGCAGCCCAATTTCGAAACTCTGCTTTCTGTAACAGTCCTTCTTTACCTGAGTCTTCAAATTCTCCTCTCTGTAACAGTCCTTCTACACCTCAATACCCAACTTCTGCTCTCTGTAACAGTCCACCTGCACCTCAGTCTCCAACCTCTGCTCTCTGTAAGATCCGTCAGCAACCCAGTCTCCAAACACTACTCTGTATAACAGTCCTTCTGCACCCCAGTCTACAACCTCTACTCTCTGTAACTGGCCTTCTGCACGCCAGTCTCCAAACTCTGCTCTCTGCAATGATCCTACTGCACCCTAATCTCCAAACTCTAATCTCTAAAATAGTCCTTCTGAACCTCAGTCTCCAAATTCTGCTCTCTGTAAGATCCTTCTGCACCCCTTTCTTCTAGCTCTGCTCTATGTAACAGGACATCTGCACCTCAGTCTTTAATCTCTGCTCTTTGCAACAGTTCTTCTGCACCACAGTCTCCAAACTCTGCTATCTGTAAGATTCTTCTGCAACTCAGTCTCCAAACTGTTCTCCAGTTTCCAAATTCTTCTCTCTGTAACATTCCTTCCTAACCCCAGTATTTAACCTCTGCTTTCTGCAAGTGTTCTCCGGCACCCAAGTCTCCAAACTCTGTTCTCTGCAACAGTCCTTCTGCTCCCCAGTCTCCAACATCTGCTCTCTGTAACAGTCCTTCTTAATCCCAGTCTCAAACCTCTTCTATCTGTATCTATCCTTCTGCACCCCAGTCTACAACCTCTACTCTCTGTAACTGGCCTTCTGCACGCCAGTCTCCAAACTCTGCTCTCTGCAATGATCCTACTGCACCCTAATCTCCAAACTCTAATCTCTAAAATAGTCCTTCTGAACCTCAGTCTCCAAATTCTGCTCTCTGTAAGATCCTTCTGCACCCCTTTCTTCTAGCTCTGCTCTATGTAACAGGACATCTGCACCTCAGTCTTTAATCTCTGCTCTTTGCAACAGTTCTTCTGCACCACAGTCTCCAAACTCTGCTATCTGTAAGATTCTTCTGCAACTCAGTCTCCAAACTGTTCTCCAGTTTCCAAATTCTTCTCTCTGTAACATTCCTTCCTAACCCCAGTATTTAACCTCTGCTTTCTGCAAGTGTTCTCCGGCACCCAAGTCTCCAAACTCTGTTCTCTGCAACAGTCCTTCTGCTCCCCAGTCTCCAACATCTGCTCTCTGTAACGGTCCTTCATAATCCCAGTCTCAAACCTCTTCTATCTGTATCTATCCTTCTTCACCTCAGTCTCCAACCTGTTCTCTCTGTAACATTCCTTCTGCACCCCAGTCTCCAACCTCTGTCCTCTGCAACAGTTTTTCTGCTCCTCAGAATCCGAGATCTGCTCTCTGTAACAGTCCTTCTGTACCGCAGTCTCCAAACTCTGCTCTTTGTAACGATCCTTCTACACCCCAGTCTCCATCTCTGCTTTCTGTATCAGTCTGTCTGAACCCCAGTCTCCAACCTCTGTTCTCTGTATCTATCCTTCTGCACCTTACTCTCCAAGCTGTGCTCTAGGTAAGAGTCCTACTGCACCCCAGTCTCCAACCTCTGCTCTTGGTAACAGACCTATACCGCAGTCTCCAACCTCTGCTCTCTGTAATCGTCCTTCTGCAGCCCAATTTCGAAACTCTGCTTTCTGTAACAGTCTTTCTGCACCTGAGTCTCCAAACTCTCCTCTCTGTTACAGTCCTTCTACACCTCAATCCCCAACCTCTGCTCTCTGTAACAGTAGACCTGCACCTCAGTCTCCAAACTCTGCTCTCTGTAAGATCCTTCAGCAACCCAGTCTCCAAACACTGCTCTGTATAACAGTCCTTCTGCACCCCAGTCTCCAAACTCTCCTCTCTGTAACTGGCCTTCTGCATGCCAGTCTCCAAACTCTGCTCTCTTCAACGATACTTGTAAACCCCAGTCTCAAAACTCTACTCTCTGCAATGATCCTACTGCACCCCAGTCTCCAAACTCTGATCTCTACAATAGTCCTTCTGCACCTCAGTCTCATAATTCTGCTCTCTGTAAGATTCTTTTGCACCCCTTTCTTCTAGCTCTGCTCTATGTAACAGGACTTCTACATCTCAGTCTCAAATCTCTGCTCTTTGCAACAGTCCTTCTGCACCACAGTCTCCAAACTCTGCTCTCTGTGAGATCCTTCAGCACCTTAGTCTCCAACCTGTTCTCCAGTTTCCAAATTCTTCTCTCTGTAACATTCCTTCTTCACCCCTGTATTTAACCTCTGCTTTCTGCAAGTGTTCTCCGACACCCTAGTCTCCAAACTCTGTCCTCTGCAACAGTCCTTCTACTCCACAGTCTCCAACATCTGCTCTCTGTAACGGTCCTTCTTAACCCCATTCTCAAAACTCTGCTCTCTGTATCTATCCTTCTGCACCTCAGTCTCCAACCTGTTCTCTCTGTAACATTCCTTTTTCACGCCAGTCTCCAAACTCTGCTCTCTGTAACTGTTTTTCTATACCGCAGTCATCAAACTCTGGTCTCTGTAACGGTCCTTCTGCACCCCAATTTTCAAACTCTGCTCTCTGTAACAGTCCTTCTGAACCTCAGTCTGACACCTCCTCTCTTTGCATGATGTTTTTGTAACCCAGTCCCCAAACACTGCTCTATGTAACAGTCCACCTGCACCTCAGTCTCCAACCTCTCCTCTCTGTAACAGGCCTTCTGCAAGCCAGTCTTCAAACTCTGCTCTCTGTAACAGTCCTTCTCTACCGCAGTTTTCAACCTCCGCTGTCTGTAACGGTCCTTCCGCACCTGAGACTCCAAACTCTACTTTCCATATCAGTTATTCTGCACCCCAGTCTCCAAACTCTGCTCTCTGTAAAAGTCCTTCTGCACCTCAGTCTCCAACCTCTGCTCTCTGCAACAGTCATTCTGCACCCCAGTCTCCAATCTCTTCTCTCTGCAAAAGTCCTTCTACACCCCAGTCTCCAAACTCTGCTCTCTTCAACGATCCTTCTGCATCACAGTCTAAAATATCTGCTCTCTGCCACAGTCCTTCTGCACCCCAGTCTCCAACCTCTTCTCTCTGCTACAGTACTTCTTAACCCCAGTCTCAAACCTCTGCTCTCTGCAACATTTCTTCTGCACCCCAGTCTCCAACCAGTGCTCTCTGCAACTTTCCTGCTTCAATCCAGTCTCCAACCTCTGCTCTCTGTAGCGATCCTTCTGCACCTAAGTCTCCAACCTCTGCTCTCTGCAACAGTCCTTCTGCAACCCAGTCTCCAAGCCCTGCTCTCTGTAACAGTCCTTGTGCACATCAGTGTCCAAATTCTGCTCTCTGTAAAAATTCTTCTTCACCTCAGTCTCCAAACACTGTTCTTTGTAACAGGCCATCTGCACCCCAGTCTTCAACCTTTGCTCTCTGTAACGATCTTTCTGCACCTGATTCTCCAAACTCTGCTCTCTGTAACAGACCTTCTGCACCCCATTCTTCAACCTCTGCTCTCTGTAACAGTTCTTCTGGTCACCAATCTACAAACTCTGCTCTCTGTAACGCTCCTTCTGCACCACAGTCTCCATCCTCTGCCCTCTGTAACACTCCTTCTGCAACCCAGTCTCTATCCTCTGCTCTCTGTAAGAATCCTTCTGTACCCCAGTCTCAATCCGCTCCTCCCTGTAACAGTCCTACTGCACCTCAGTCTCCAACATCTGCTCTCTGTAATGAACCTTCAGCAACTCAGTCTCCAAACGCTGCAATCTGTAACGGGCCTTCTGAACCCCATTCTCCATCCTATGCTTTCTGGAGCAGTCCTTTTGCAAAACAGTATCCTACCTCTGCTCTCTGTAAAAATCCTTCTGCACCTGAGTCTTCAACCTCTGCTCTCTGAAACGGTCCGCCTGCACCACAGTCTCCAAACTCTGTTCTCTACATCAGTCCTTCTGCACCCCAGTATACAACCTCTGCTCTCTGTAACAGTCCTTCTGTACCACAGTCTCCAACCTCTGCTGCCTGCAATAGTCCTTCTACACACCAGTCTCCAAACTCTGCATTCTGCAACAGTCCTTCTGCACCCCAGTCTCCAATCTCTGCTCTCTATAACAATCTTTCTGTACCTCAGTCTCCAGCCTCTACTCTCTGTAAGAGTCCTTCTGCATCTCAGTCTCCAACCTCTGCTCTCTTCACAGTCCGTAAGCACCACTGTCTCAAATTCTGGTCCCTGCAACAGTAGTTCTACACCCCAGTCTTCAACCTCTGCTATCTGCAACAGTCCTTCTACACCTTAGTCTCCAAACTCTGCTCTCTGCAACCAACCTTCTGCACCCCAGTCTCCAACATCTGCTCTCTGCAACAGTCCTTCTGCACCTCAGTCTGAAAACTCTGCTCTCTGCAACGATCCTACTTCACCTCAGTTCCCAAACTCTGATCTCTGCAATGGTCCTTCTGAACCCCAGTATTCAACCTCTGCTCTCTGTAACAATCCTTCTGCACCTCAGTCTCCAACATCTGCTCTCTGAAAAAGTCCTTCTGCACCCCAGTTTCTAACATCTGCTCTCTGCAACAGTCCTTCTTCACCTCAGTCCGAAAACTCTGCTCTCTGAAATGATCCGTGTGCACCCCTGTCTCCAAACTCTGCACTCTGAAACATTCTTTCTCCACCCCAGTCTCCAACCTCTGCTTTCCATAACAGTCCTCCTGTAGTGCAGTCTCCAAAATCTTCTCTCTGTAACGGTCCTACTGCACCCCAGTCTCTAACCTCTGCTTTCTGTATCAGTCCATCTGCACCCCTGTCTCCAACCTCTGCTCTCTGTAAGTTCCTTCTGCAACCCAGTCGACAAACTCTGCTCTCTGTAACAGGCATTCTTCCCCTTAGTCTCCAACCTCTGCTCTCTGTAAGAGTCCTTCTGCTCCCCAGTCTCCAACCTCTGCTCTGTGCAACGATCCTTCTTAAACCCAGTCTCCAACGTTTGCTCTCTGCAACAGTCCTTTTGCACCCCAGTCTCCAACATCTGCTCTCTGCTACAGTCCCTCTGAACCTCAGTCTGAATCCTCTGCTCTCTGCAACGATCCTTCTGCACCCCTGTCTTTAAAATCTGCTGTTCACAACAGTTCTTCTACACCCCAGTCCCCAACCTAAGTTCTCTGAAAGATCCTCCTGCACCACATTCTCCAACCTCTCCTCTCTGTATCAGTCCTTCTGCACCCCAGTCTCCTCCTCTGCTCTCTGCATGGATCCTTCTGCTTCTCAGTCTCCAAACTCTGCTCTCTGCAATGATCCTTCCGCACCCCAGTCTCCAACCTCTACTCTCTGTAAAAGTCCTTCTGTACTGCAGTCTCCAACCTCTGCTCTCTGTAACGGTCCTTCTGCACCCGAGTCTCCAAACTCTGCTTTCTGTATCAGTCCTTCTGCACCCCAGTCTCCAATTTCTGCTCTGTGTAACTGTCCTTCTGCACCTTAGTCTACAACCTCTGCTCTCTCCTTCAATCTTTCTGCACCCCAATCTCCCACTTCTATTCTCTGCAAAAGTCTTTCTACACCACAGTCTCCAACATCTGCTCTCTGAAACAGTCCTTCTTAAACTCAGTCTTAGAACTCTGTTCTCTGCAACTATTTTTCTACACCCCAGTCTCCAAACTCTGCTTTCTGTAATAGTCCTACTGCATTTCAGTCTCCTACCTCTGCTCTCTGTAACAGTCCTTCTGCACCCCAGTCTTCAATCTCTGCTCTCTGTAAGATCCTTCTGCACCCCAGTTTCCAAACTCTGCTCTCTGTAACATTCTTTCTCCACCCCAGTCTCCAAACTGTGTTCTCTGCAACTGTCCTTCTGCACGCCAGTCTCCAACCTGTGTTCTCTGCAACAGTCCTTCTGCACCCCAGTCTCCAGCCTCTGCTCTCTGTACCAGTTCTTCTGAACCTCAGTCTCCAACCTCTGCTCTCTGTAACGGTCCTTCTTCACCCCAGTCTCAAACATCTTCTCGCTGTTAAAGGCCTTCTGCACCCCAGTCTCCAAACTCTTCTCTCTGTAACAGGCCTTCTGCGTCCCTGTCTCCAAAGTCTTCTCTCTGCAACGATCCTCCTCCAACCCAGTATCCAACCTCTGCTCTGTGAAACAGTTCGTGTGCACCCCAGTCTCCAAACTCTGCTCTCTGTAAGATCTTTCTGCACCCCAGTCTCCAAACTCTGATCTCTGTAACAGGCCTTCTGCACCCCAGTCTCCAACCTCTGCTCTCTGAAAGAATCTTTCTGCACCTTAGTCTCCATGATCTGCTCTCTTCAACGGTCTTTCTGCACCACAGTCTCTAACCTCTGTTGTCTGCAACAGTCCTTCAGCAACTCAGTTTCCAAACTCTGCTCTCTGCAACATTCCTTCTGCACCCCAGTCTTTAACATCTGTTCACTTCAACAGTTCTTCTGAACCCCAGTCTCCAAAATCTACTCTCTGAAACAGTCCTTCTCCACCCCAGTCTCCAAACTCTGCAATCTTAACAGTCCTTTTGTACTGCAGACTCCAACCTCTGCTCTCTGTGAGGGTCCTTCTGCAACCCAGTCTCCAACCTCTGCTTTCTGTATCAGTCCTTCTGCACCCAGTCTCCAACCTCTACTCTCTCTAACAGTTCTTCTGCATCTCATCTACTACCTATGCTCTCTGCAAAAGTTCTTCAGCACCCCAGTCTCTAAATTCTCTTCCGTGCAACAGTCCATCTACACCCCAGTCTCCAAACTCTGCTATCTGCAACAGTCCTTCTGCACCCCAGTCTCTAAACTATGCTCTCTGTAACAATCCTACTGCATCTCAGTCTCCAACCTCTACTCTCTTAAACAGTCTTTCTCCACCTCAGTCTCCAACGTCTGCTCTCTGTAAGATCCTTCTGCAACCCAGTCTCCAATCTCTGCCCCCTTTAACATTTCTTCTGCACCCCTTATCAAAACTCTCCTCTCCATAACAGGCCTTCTAAACCCCAGTCTCCAAAGTCTGTTTTCTATAACAATCCTTCTGCACCCCAGTATCTAAACTCTGCTCTCTACAAGGATCCTTCAGCACCCCAGTCTCCACCCTCTGCACTCTGCAACAGTCCTTCTGCACCCCAGTCTCAAACATGTGCTCTCTGAAACAGTCCTTCTTCACCTCAGTCTCTAACCTCTACTCTCTGTAACAGTCCTTTTGCACCTCAGTCTCCAACATCTGCTCTCTGTACCAGTCCTGCTAAACCTCGGTCTACAATCTCTGCTCTTAGTAAGATCCTTCTGCAACCTTGTCTAAAAACTCTGCTCTCTGAAACAGTTATTCTGCACCCCAGTCTCCAAACTCTGCTCTCTGTAACAGACCTTTTGCACCCCAATCTCCAAACTCTACTCTCTGTAACAGTGTTTTGGCAACTCAGTCTCCAACCTCTGCTCTCTGCAACGGTCCTTCTGCACCTCAGTCTTCAGCTCTACTCTCTGTAAAAGTCCTTTTGTACCCCAGTCTCAAACCTCTGCTGTCTGTAACGATCCTTCTGCACCCCATTCTCCAACGTCTACTCTCTGCAAAACTAATTCTGCACCCCAGTCTCCAACCTCTGCTCTCTGCAACGATTCTCTGCACACCAGTCTTCAACGTCTCCGGTCCTCAACAGTCCTTATGCACGCCTGTATCCAACCTCTGCTTTCTGTCAGAACCTTCTGCATGCCAGTTTAAAAACTCTGCTCTCTGTAACTTTCCTACTACACCCCAGGCTCCAACCTAAGCATTCTGCACCGGTCCTGCTGCACCCCAGTCTCCAAACTCTGTTCTCTGCAGCATTCCATCTGCTCCCCAGTCTCCAACCTCTGCTCTCTGTAATGGTCCTTCTGCACTCCAGTCTCAAAACTCTGCTTTCTGTATCAGTCCTTCTGTACCACTGTTTCCAAACTCGGCTCTTTGTAACAGTCCTTCTGCACCTCTGTCTCCAACCTCTACTTTCTGCAACCTTACTTCTGCACCCCATTCTCTAACCTCTGCTCTGTGCAAAAGTCCTTCTGAAAAACAGTCTTCAACATCTGCTCTCTGCAACAGTCATACTGTAACCTAGTCTCCAAACTCTGCTCTCTGTAACGGTCTTTCTGAACCCCAGTCTCCAACCTCTGCTTTCTATATCAATAATTGCACCCCAGTCTCCAAACTTTGCTCTCTGTAACATTCTTTCTGCACCTCAGTCTCCAACCTTTGCTCTCTGCGACAGTTCTTCTGCACCCGAGTCTCTAACCTATGCTCTCTTCAAAATTTCTTCTCCACCCCAGTCTCCAACATCTGCACTCTGAAACAGGACTTCTCCACCCCAGTCTCCAAAATCTGCACTCTGAAACAGTTCTTCTCCACCCCAGTCTCCAAACTCTGCTCTCTGTAACAGTCCTCCTGTATTACTGTCTCCAAACTTTCCTTTCTGTAACGGTCCGTTTGCACCCCAGTCTCCAACCTCTGCTTTCTGTATCAGTCCTTCTGCACCCCAGTCTTTAACCCCTTCTCTCTGTTACAGTCCTTCTGCTGCTCAGTCTCCAAACTCATCTCTCTGCAACAATCCTTCTGCACCTAAGTCTCCAATACCTGCTACCAGAAACAGTCCTTCTAAACCCCAGTCTCCAAACTCTGCTATCTGCAACAGTCTTTCTGCACCCCAGTCTCCAGGCTTTGCTATCTGTAACAATCCTTCTGCACTTCAGTCTCCAAAATCTGCTCTCTGCAATGGTCCTTCTACACCTTAGTCTGCAAACTCTACTCTCTGTAACATTCCTTCTGCACCTCAGTCTTCCACCTCTGATCTCTGTAAGATTCTTCTGCAACCCAGTCTCCAAACTCTGTCTTCTGCAAAGATCCTTCTGCACCCCAGTTTCCAAACTCTGCTCTCTGTAATACTCTTGTTGCACCTCAGTCTTCAAACTCTTCTCTGTGTAATAAGCTTCTGCAACCATGTCTCCAAACTATGCTCCTTGTAACAGTGCTTCTGCACCCCAGTCTCCAAACTCTACTCTCAGCAACAGTCCTACTAAACCCCAGTTTCCAACCTCTCCTCTCTGCAACAGTCCTTCTGCACCACAGTCTCCAACATCTGTTCTCTGAAACAATCCTTCTTAACCTCAGTTCCCAAACTCTGATCTCTGCAATGGTCCTTCTGCACCCCAGTCTCAAACCTCTGCTCTCTTTCAAAATCCTTCTGAACCCCATTCTCAAACCGCTGCTCTCTGCAACGATCCTTCTGCACCCAGTGTCCAACATCTGCTCTCTGCAACAGTCCTTCTTTACCTCAGTTTGAAAACTCTTCTCTCTGCAACAATCCTTGTGCACCCAAGTATAAAAACTCTGCTTTCTTTAACAGTAATTCTGCACCTCAGTCTCCAACCTCTGCTCTCTGTAACAGTCCTTCTGCACCCCCGTATCCAATCTCTGGTCTCTGTAAGATCCTTCTGCACCCCAGTTTCCAAACTCTGTTCTCTGTAACATTCCTTCTGGTCACCAGTCTCCAAACTCTGCTCTCTGTAATAGTCCTTCTGCTCCCCAGTCTTCAACCTCTGCTCTCTTTAACAGTCCTTCTGTACCACAGTCTCCAACCTCTGCTCTCTGTAACAGTCCTTCTGCACCACAGTCTGCAACTTCTGCTCTCTGCAAAAGTTCTTCTGCACCCCAGTCTCCAACATCTACTCTCTGAAACAGTCCTTCTCCACCCCAGTCTCCAACCTCTGCTCTCTGTAACAGTCCTTCTGTACTGCAATATCCAAACTCTGCTCTCTATAATGGTCCTTCTGCACCCCAGTCTGAACTTCTGCTTTCTGTATCAGTCCGCCTGCACCCCAGTATCCAATCTCTGCTCTCAATAACAATCTTTCTTTACCTCAGTCTCCAACCTCTACTCTCTGTTACAGTCCTTCTGCATCTCCGTCTCCAACCTCTTCTCTCTGCACCAGTCCTTCTGCACCTCTGTCTCAAATTCTGGTCCCTGCAACAGTCCTTCTTCACCTCAGTTCCCAAACTCTGATCTCTGCAATGGTACTTTTTAACCCCTGTCTCCAACCTCTTCTCTCTGTAACAATCCTACTGCACCCCAGTCTCCAACATTTGCTCTGTGCAATGATACATCTGCACCCCAGTGTCCAACATCTGCTCTCTGGAACAATCTTTCTGCACCTCAGTCTGAAAACTCTGCTCTCTGCAAAGATCCTTGTGCATCTCAGTCTCCAAATTCTTCTTTCTGTAACAGTCCTTCTGCACCTCAGTCACCAATCTCTGCTCTCTGTAACAGTCCTTCTGCACCCCAGTCTCCAAAGTCTGCTTTCTGTCACGGTCCTCCTGCACCAAAGTCTCAAATATCTACTTCCTGCAACATTCCTTCTGCACCTCAGTCTCTAACCTCTACTCTCTGTAAAAGTCCTTCTGCACCTCAGTCTCCAACATTTTCTCTTTGTATAATTTTTCTGCAACCCAGTCTCCAAACTCTGCCCTCTGTAACAGTCCTTCTGCACCCCTTCTCAAAACTATGTTCTCTGTAACAGTCCTTTTGCACCCCAGTCTCAATACTCTGCTCTCTACAACGATCATTCTGCACCCCAGTCTCCATCCTCTGCTCTCTGCAAAAGTCCTTCTCGACCCCAGTCTCCAAACTCTGCTCTTTGTAACAGTCCTCCTGTAGTGCAGTCTTCAAAATCTGCTCTCTGTAACAGTCCATCTGCACCCCAGTCTCCAACCTCTGCTCTTTGTAACAGTCCTTCTGCACCTCAGTCTCCAGACTCTTCTCTCTGCAACAGTCCTTCTGCACCTCAATCTTAAAACTCTGTTCTCTGCAACGACCCTTCTGCACCCCAGTCTCCAACCTTTGCTCTCTGTAACAGTCTTATTGTACCTCAGTCTCCAAACTCTGCTCTCCGTATGATCCTTCTGCAACCCTGTCTCCAAACCCTGTTTTTTGTAACAGTTTTTCTGCACCCCAGTCTCCAACCTCTGCTCTCTCTAACAGGCCTTTTGCACCTCATTCTCCAAACTCTGCTCTCTGTAACAGTGCTTCTGCACCTCAGTCTACAAACTTTTCTCTCTGCAACAGTCCTTCTGCTCCCCAGTCTCCAACATCTGCTCTCTGCAACAGTCCTTCTGTACCAAATCTCCAACCTTTGCCTATTTAACAGTCCTACTGTAACGCAGTCTCCAAACTCTTCTCTCTGCAACAGTCCTTCTGCAACCAAATCTCAAACCTGTGCTCTCCATAGCAGTCCTTATAAACCCCAGTGTCCAGCCTCTGCTCTCTGCAACAGTTCCTCTGCAGCCTGGTCTCCAAACTTTGCTCTCTGTAACAATCCTTCTGCACCTCTGTCTTCAACCTCTGTTCTCTGCAAAGGTCCTTCTACACCACAGTCTCCAAATACTACTCTCTGTAAATGTACTTCTGAACCCCTTCTCCAAACTCTGCTCTCCATAATAGTCTACTGCACCGCAGTCTCCAACCTCTGTTCTTTATAACAATCCTTCTGCACCCCAGTCAACAAACTCTGCTCTTTACAACAGTATTTCAGCACCCCAGTCTCCTAGATGTGCTCTCTGCAAAAGACCTTCTGCACCTCAGTCTGAAAACTCTGTTCTCTACAACGATCCTTCTGCACCCCAGTCTCCAACAACTGCTCTCTTTAACAGTCCTGAAGCACATTGGTCTACAACTCTGCTCTATGTAAGATCCTTGTGCAACTTTGTCTAAAAATTCTGCTCTCTGTAGGAGTTCTTCTGCACCCCAGTCTCAAACCTCTGCTTTTTGCAATGATCTTTCTGCACCTCAGTCTCGAAACTCTGCTCTCTGTAACAGTTCTTCTGCACCCCAGTCTCAAACCTCTGCTGTCTGCAACTATCTTTCTGCACACCAGTTTCTAACGTCTGCTCTATCCAACAGTCCTTCTGCACCCCAGTCTCCAAACTCTGCTCTCTGCAACAGTTCTTCTGCACCTCAGTCTAAAAACGCTGTTCTCTGCAACGAGCCTTCTGCACCCCAGTCTCCAAACTCTGCTCTCTGTAATAGTCTTTTTGCACCTCAGTCTCGAACCTCTGCTCTCTGTAAGATCCTTCTGTAAACCTGTCTACAAACTCTGCTCTATGTAACAGTTCTTCTGCACCCCAGTCTCCAACCTCTGCTCTCTGCAACAGTCCTTCTAATCCCCAGTCTGAAAATTCTGTGCTCTGAAACGATCCATTTG
Organism: Ictidomys tridecemlineatus; assembly: GCF_052094955.1. NCBI lineage: Eukaryota > Metazoa > Chordata > Mammalia > Rodentia > Sciuridae > Ictidomys > Ictidomys tridecemlineatus. The sequence goes on from NW_027524781.1 coordinate 75,238, forward strand.
CACCCCAGTCTCCAAACTCTGCTCTTTGCAACAGTCCTTCTGCACCCAAGTCTGAAAATTCTGTGCTCTGAAATGATCCATTTGCACCCCAGTCTCCAAACTCTGCTCTCTGCAACAGTCCTTCTGCACCCAAGTCTCCAACAACTGCTCTTTGCAGCAGTCCTTCTGCACCTCAGTCTCAAAATTCTGTGCTCTACAATGATACTTCTGCACCTCAGTCTTCAAACTCTGCTCTCTGTAACAGTCCTTCTGCACCTCATTTTTCAACAACTGCTCTCTGCAACAGTCCTTCTGTACCCCAGTCTCCAAACTCTGCTCTCTAGAACAGTCATTCTATACACCAGTCTCCATAATCTACTCTCTGCAACAATCCTTCTGCACCCCAGTCTCCAAAATTTCCTCTCTGTAAGATCGCTCTGGTCCCCAGTCTCCAAATTTTGCTCTCAGAATCAGTCCTTCTGCACCCCAGTCTCCAACCTCTGCTCTCTGCAACATTTCTTCTTCACCCCAGTCTCAAAACTGTGCTCTCTAACTTTCCTTCTGCACCCCACTCTCCAACCTCTGCTCTGTGTAACAGTCTCTCTGTACCTTCATCTCCAACCTCTGCTCTCGGTAACTGTCCTCTTGCACCTCAGTGTCCAACCACTGCTCTCTGTAAGATCCTTCGAAAACCCAGTCTCCAACCTCTGCTTTCTAAAATGGTCCTTCTGCACCCAAGTCTCCAAACTCTGTTCTCTACAACACTTATTCTGCACCCCATACTCCAACCTCTTCTCTCTGCAACAGTCCTTCTCTACTGTAGTCTCAAACCTCTGCTCTCTGTAATGATCCTTCTGCACCCCAGTCTCCAAATTCTGCATTCTGTATCAGTCCTTCTGCACCTCAGACTCCAACCTCTGCTCTCTGCAAAAGTCCTGCTGCACCCCAATCTCCAACCTCTGCTCTCTGCAACAGTCCTTCTTCACCTCAGTTTCCAACATCTGCTCTCAGTAAGATCCTATTGCAACACAGTCTCTAACCTCTGCTCTCTGCATTTGTCCTTCTGCGCCCCAGTCTCCAACCTCTGCTTTCTGTATCAGATCTTCTGCACCCCAGTCTCCAACCTCTGCTCTCTGTAACAGTCCTTCTCCACTTCAGACTCCAACCTCTGCTCTCTGCAACAGTCGTGTGGCACCTTAATCTCCAAATGCTACTCTCTGCAACAGTCTTTCTCCACCCCAGTCTCCAAAATCTGCTATCCACAGCAGTCCTTCTGAACCCCAGTCACCAATCTCTGCTTTCTATATCAGTACTTCTGCACTCAAGTCTCTAACCACTGCTCTCTGTAACAGTTTTTTCTGCACCTCTGTCTCCAAATTCTGCTCTCAGCAACAGTCCTTCTCCACCCCAATCTCTAACGTTTTCTCTCAGCAACCGTTCTTCTGCACCCCATTCTCCAACCCCTACTCTCTGCAACAGTCTTTCTGCACCCCAGTCTCCAACCTTCTCTATGCAACAGTCCTTCTGCACCACAGTCTTTAAAATCTGATCTCTGCAACAGGTCTTCACCACCCGAGTCTTCAACCTCTGCTCTCTGTAACAGTACTTCTGTACTCCAGTTTCCAAGTCTTTTCTCTGTAACTGTCCTTCTGCACACCAGTCCCCAACCCCTGCTTTCTGTATAAGTCCTTCTGCACTTACTTCTCCAACGTCTGCTCTCTGTACAGTCCTTCTGCTCCTCAGTCTTCTAATTCTGCTCTCTGAAACATTCCTTCGGAACCCCAATCTCCAACCACTGCTCTCTGAAACAGTTCTTCTACACCCAAGTTTCCAACCTCTGCACTCCGCAACAGTCCTTCTGCACCTCAGTCTCCAACCTCTGCTCTCTGCAGTGGTCTTTCTACACCTCAGTCTTTAACATCTACTCTCTGTAATAGTCCTTCTGCACCTCAGTCTTTAAACTCTGCTCTGTGTATGATTCTTTTAAAAAGAAGTCTCCAAACTCTACTATCTGTAACAGTCCTTCTGAACCCCAGTCTCCAAACTCTGCTCTCTTTAACAGGCCTTCTGCACACCAATCTCCATCCTCTGCACTCTGTATCAGGCCTTCTGCACCCAAGTTTCTGAACTCTGCTCTTTTTAAATCTCCTTCTGCACCACAGTCTCCAACCTCTGCTCTCTGTAACAATCCTTCTGCACGTCACTCTCCAAACTCTGCTCTCTGTAAGATTCTTCTGCACCCCAGTCTCCAAAATCTGCTATCAGTATAAGTTCTGCACTCCTGTATCCAAACACTTCTCTTTTTAACAGTTTTTCTGCACATCAGTCTTCAACAACTTTCTGCACCCCAGTCACCAACCTTTGCTCTCTAGAACACTCCTTGTATACCCCAGTCTCCGTAATCGACTCTCTGCAACAATCGTCCTGCACCCCGGTCTCCAACGTCTGCTCTCTGCAACAATCTTTTTGCACCCCAATCTCCGAACTTTTCTCTGTGTAAGATCCTTCTGAATCCCAGTTTCCAAACTCTGCTCTCAGTAACATTCTTTCGGCACCCCAGTCTCCAAAGTTTGCTCTCTGCAATGGTCCCTCTGCACCCCAGTCTCCAACCTTGTTCTCTACAACAGTTCTTCTGTACCGCAGTCTTCAACCTCTGTTCTCTGTAAGGGTCCTTCTGCACTCAAGTCTTCAACCTCTGCTCTCTGTAACAGTCCTTCTGCACTTCACTCTGCAACCTCTGCTCTCTGCAACAGCCCTTCTGCACCCCAGTCTTCAAACTCTGCTCTCGGCAACAGTCATTCCTCACCCCAGTCTCTAAAATCTGCTTTCTGCAACGGTATTTTCCACCGAAGTCTCCAACCTCTGCTCTCTGCCACAGTCCTCTGCACACAAGTCTAAAAACACTGCACTCTGCAACAGTCCTTCTTCACCCCAGTTTCCAACCTCTGCTACTGCAACAGTCCTTCTGCACCCCAGTCTCCAATCTCTGCTCTATTTAACAGTCCTTCTGCACATCAGTCCCCAACCTCTGCTCTTTGTAAGAGGCCTTCTGCACCCCAACCAACCTCTGCTCTCTGTAACAGGCCTTCTGCACCCAAGTCTCAAAACTCTGCTATCTTTAACAGCCCTTCTGCACCCCAGTCTCTAACCTCAGCTCTCAGTATCAGTCCTGCACCCCAGTCTCCAAACACTGCTCTCTGTAACAGTTTTTCTGCACGACAGTCTTCAACAACTGCTTACTGCAACAGTCTTTCCGCACCCCAGTCTCCAACCTCTGCTCTCTAGAACGGTCCTTCTATACTCTATAATCTACTCTGCAATGATCCTTCTCCACCCTAGTCTCCAAACTTTCCTCTCTGTAAGATCCTTACACCCCAGGTTCCAACATCTGCTCTCTACAACAGTCCTTCTACACCTCTGTTTCTAAACTCCACTCTCTGAAACTGTCCTCTTGCACCTCAGTCTCCAACCTCTGCTCTCTGTAACAGTAATTCTGCACCCCAGTCTCCAACCTCTGCTCTCTGCCACAGTCCTCTGCACCCAAGTCTAAAAACAGTGCACTCTGCAACAGTCCTTCTTCACCCCAGTTTCCAACCTCTGCTACTGCAACAGTCCTTTTGCACCCCAGTCTCCAATCTCTGCTCTCTGTAACAGTCCTTCTGCACATCAGTCTCCAACCAATGTTCTTTCTAAGAGGCCTTCTTCACCCCAGTCTCCAACCTCTGCTCTCTGTAACAGGCCTTTTGCACACAAGTCTCAAAACTCTGCTCTCTTTAACAGCACTTCTGCACCCCAGTCTCTAACCTCTGCTCTCAGTATCAGTCCTGCACCCCAGTCTCCAAACACTGCTCTCTGTAACAGTTTTTCTGCACCACAGTCTTCAACTACTGCTCTCTGCAACAGTCCTTCTTCACCCCAGTCTTCAACCTCTGCTCTCTAGAACGGTCCTTCTATACTCTATAATCTACTCTGCAACGAACCATCTGCACCCCAGTCTCCAAACTTTCCTCTCTGTAAGATCCTTACACCCCAGGTTCCAACATCTGCTCTCTACAACAGTCCTTCTACACCTCTGTCTCTAAACTCTGCTCTCTGAAACTGTCCTTCTGCACCTCAGTCTCCAACCTCTGCTCTCTGTAAGAGTCCTTCTGCACTCTAGCCTCAAACATCTCCTCTCTGCAACCGTCTTTCTGCAACCCAGTCTTTAACGTCTTCACTCTCAACAGTCTTTCTGCACCTCAGTCTGAAAACTCTGCTCTCTGCAAGTATCCTTCTGCTCCCCAGTCTCCAACCTCTGCTCTCTGTAACAGTCCTTCTGCACCTCACTCTGCAACCTCTGCTCTTTACAACAGTCCTTCCACACCCCAGTCTTCAACCTTTGCTCTCTGCAACAGTCCTTCCTCACCCCAGTCTCTGAAATATGCTCTCTGCAACAGTACTTTTTCACCGAAGTCTCCAAACTCTGTTCTCTGTAACAGTCCTTCTGCACCTCAGACTCCAACCTCTGCTCTCTCCAACAGTCCTTCTGCGCCCCAATCTCGAACCTCTGTTCTCTGCAACAGTCCTTCTTGACCTCAGTGTCCAAACTCTGCTCTCTGTAAGATCCTTCTGAAACCCAGTCTACAACCTATGCTTTCTGTATCAATCCTTCTGCAACCCAGTCTTCAAACTCTGCTATCTGTATCCAGTGTTCTGCACGCCAGGCTTAAAAGTCTGCTCTCTGTAACAGTCCTTCTGCACCCCACTCTCCAACCTCTGTTCTCTAGAACAGTCCTTCTATACCCCAGTCTCCATAGTCTACTCTGTGTAACAATCTTTCTGCACCCTAGTCTCCAACGTCTGCTCTCTGCAAAATTCCTTCTGCACCCCAGTCTCCAAACATTTCTCTCTGTAACATTCCTTCTACACCCCAGTATCCACGTTTGCTCTCTGCAATGGTCTCTCTGCAGCCAAGTCTCCAACCTTGTTCTCTACAACAATTCTTCTGTACCGCAGTCTTCAAACTCTGTTCTCCATAAGGGTCCTTCTGCACCCCAGTCTCCAACCTCTGCTTTCTGTATCAGTCTTTTTTCACCACAGTCTCCAAACTCTGCTCTCTGTAACAGTCCTTCTGCACCTCACTCTGCAACCTCTTCTCTCTGCAACAGTCTTTCTGCCACCCAGTCGTCAACCTCTTCTCTCTGCAACAGTCCTTCCTCACTCCAGTCTCCAAAATATGCTCACTGAAACAGTCCTTTTCCACCGCAGTCTCCAACCTCTGCTCTCTGTAACAGTCTTCTATACTGCAGTCTCCAACCTCTGCTCTCTGTAATGGTCCTTCTGCACCCCAGTCTCCAAACTCTGCTTTCTTTATCAGTCCTTCTGTACCCCGGTTCCTAAACTCTGCTCTCTGCAACAGTCCTTATGCACCTCAGACTCCAACCTCTGCTCTCTGTAACAGTCCTTCTGTACCTCAGACTCCAAACTCTGTTCTTTAGAAAAGTCCTTCTATACATTAGTCTCCATAATCTGCTCTCTGCAACGATCCTTCTGCACCCCAGTCTCCAACGTCTATTCTGCAACAGTCTTTCTGCAACCCAGTCTTCAAATTCTGCTCTCTGTAAGATCATTCTGTACCCCAGTTTCCAAAATCTGCTCTCTGTAACATTTCTTCTGTACCACTGTCTCTAACCTCTGCTGTCTGCAATGATCCCTCTGCACCCCAGTGTCCAACCTTGTTCTCAAAAACACTTCTTCAGTACCGCAGTCTTCAAACTTTGTTCTCTGTAAGGGTCCTTCTTCACCCCAGTCTCCAACCTCTGCTTTCTGTATCAATCCGTCTGCACAACAGACTCCAAACTCTGCTCTCTGTAACAGTCCTTCTGCACCTCACTCTGCAATCTCTGCTCAATGCAACAGTTCTTCTCCACCCCAGTCTCCAACATCTTCTCTTCGTAATAGTCATTCTGTACTGCAGTCTCCAACCACTGCTCTCTGCAATGGTCCCTCTGCACCCGAGTCTCCAACCTTGATCTCAACAACAGTTCTTCTGTACCGCAGTCTTCAACCTCTGTTCTCTGTAAGGGTCCTTCTCCAACCCAGTTTCTAACCTCTTTTCTCTGTAACGGTCCTTCTGCACCTGAGTCTCCAAACTCTGCGTTATGTATCAGTAATTCTGCAACCCATTCTCCAACCTCTGCTCTCTGTAACAGTCCTTCTGTACCTCAGACGCCAACCTCTGTTCTCTGCAACAGTCCTACTGCGCCCCAATCTTCAACCTCTGCACTCTGCAACAGTCTTTATGCACCTCAGTGTCCAAACTCTGCTCTCTGTAAGATCCTTCTGAACCCCAGTCTACAAACTCTGCTTTCTGCAATGGTCCTTCTGCACCCCAGTCTTCAAATTCTGATCACTACAATAGTTATTCTGCACCCCAGTCTAAAACCTCTGCTCTCTGTAACAGTCGTTCTGTACTGCAGTCTCCAAACTCTGTTCTCTGTAAGGGTTCAACTGCAGCACATTCTCCAACCTCTGTTTTCTGTATCATTCCTTTAGCACCACATTCTGGAAACTCTGCTGTCTGTATCAGGCTTTCTGCACCTCAGTCTGCACCCTCTGCTCACTGCAATAGTCCATATGCACCCCAGTCTCTACTTTCTCCTCTCTGCAACATTCCTTCTGCACCTCAGTCTCCAAAATCTGCTGTCTGAAAAGTCCTTCTCCGACCCAGTCTCTAAACTCTGCTCTCTGCAACAGTACTTCTACACCCCAGTCTTCAACCTCTGCTTTCTCTATCAGTCCTTCTGCACAAGAGTCTCCAAACTCTGCTCTCTGTAACAGTCCTTCTGCACCTCCCTCTGCAACTTCTTTTCTCTGCAAAAATCCCTCTGCTCCCCAGTCTCCAAACTCTGCTCTCTGTAACAGTCGATTTACACCTCAGTCTGAAACCTCTTCTCTTTACATGATTTATCTGAACCCCAGTCTCCAAACACTGCTCTCTGTAACAGTCCTCCTGCACCTCAGTCTCCAAACTCTGCTCTCTGTAAGATCCTTCTGCCACCCAGTCTCCAAACTTTGCTTTCTATAACAGTCCTTCTGCACCCCAGTCTTCAACCTCTGCTCTATTTAACACTCCTTCTGCACCCCAGTCTCCAAACTCTGGTCTCTGTAAGAGGCCTTCTGCACCACAGTCTCGAAACTTTTCTCTCTGCAACAATCATTCAACACCTCAGTCTCCAACATCTGCTCTCTGTAAGATCCTTCTGCAACCCAGTCTCCAAACTCTGCCCTCTCTAACAGTCCTTCTGCACCCCTTCTCCCAACTCTCCTCTCTGTAACAGGCCTTCTGCAACCCAGTCTCCAAATTGTGTTCTCTATAACAAGATTTCTGCACCCCAGTCTCCAAACACTGCTCTCTGCAACAGTCTTTTTGTGCCCCAGTCTCTAATTTGTGGTCTCTGAAACAGTGCTTCTGCACCTCACTCTTAAAACACTGTTCTCTGCTACGATCCTTTTGCACCTCAGTCTTCAACCTCTACTCTCTGTAACAGTCCTTCTGCATCTGGATCCCCAACATCTGCTCTCTGTTAGATCCTTCTTCAACCCAGTCTCCAAACTCTGTGATCTGTAACAGTCTTTATGGAGCCCTTCTCCACACTCTGCTCTCCGTAACAAGCCTTCTGCACCCCAGTCTCTAATCTCTGCTCTCTGTAACCGATTTCTTGCACCTCAGTCTCCAAACTCTCCTCTCTGAAACGATCCTTCTGCACACCAGTCTCCAATGTCTCTTCTCCTCAACAGACCTTCTGCACCTCAGTCTACAAATTCTGCTCTTGGCAACAGTCCTTCTTCACCCAAGTCTCCAGCCTCTGCTCTCTGCAACAGTCCTTCTACACCCCAGTCTTCAAACTCTGCTCTGTGTAACAGTCTTTTTGCACCCCAGTCTCCAACCTCTCCTCTCTGTAACATTCCTTCTGCACCCTAGTCTCCAACCTCTGCTCTTTGTAACAGTCCTTCTGCACCGTATTCTCAAACCTCTGCTCTCTGTTACAGTCTTTCTATACCACAGTCTCCAAACTCTGCTCTCTGTAACGGTCCCTCTTTACCCCAATTTCCAACATCTGCTTTCTCTAACAGTCTTTCTGCACCACAGTCACCAAACACTGCTCTCTCTAACAGTCCTGCTGCAATTCAGTCTCCAACCTCTTTTCTCTGTTACAGTCCTTCTGCACCTCAGTCTGAAGCGTCTTCTCTCTGCACGATCATTTAGCACCCCAGTCTGTAATCACTGCTCTCTGTAACATACGTCCTGCACCACAGTCACCAACCAATGCTCTCTGTAAGGTCCTTCTTCAACCCAGCCTCAAAACTCTGCTCTGTATAACAGTCCTGCTGCAACCCAGTCTCCAACCTCTGCTTTCTGTAGCAGGCCTTATGCACCTCAGACTCCAAACTCTGTTCTCTGAAACAATCCTTCTGCACGCCAGTCTGCAACCTCTGTTTTCTGTAATGGGCCTTCTGCACCCCAGTCTCACACCTATGCTTTCTGTATCATAATTCTTCACCCTAGTTTCCAACGTCAGCTCTGTGTAACAATCCTTCTGAATCTCAGTCTCCAATCTCTGCTCTCTGAAACCATCCTTCTGCACCCCAGTCTCCAACCTCTTCTTTCTGCAACATTCCTTCTGCACCCCAGTCTCCAACCTGTGCTCTCTGTAACAGTCCTTCTGCACCGCAGTCTCCTAACTCTTCTCTCTGTAACGATCCTTCTGCAGCCCAGTCACCACCTCTGGTATCTTCAACGATTCTTCTGCAACTCAGTCTCCAACTTCTGCTCTCTTCAACGATCCTACTAAACCCCAGACTCCACCTCTGCTTTCTGTAACTGGTTTTCTGCACCTCAGTCTCCAACCTCTGCTCTCTGCAACCGTCCTTCTGCACCCCTGTCTCCAACCTCTGCTCTCTGCAACAGTCCTTCTGCTCCCCAGTCTCGAACGTCTCCTCTCCTTAACACTCCTTCTGCACCCCAGTCTCCAACCTCTGTTCTCTGTAAGGTCCTTCTGCACCCCAGTTTTCAAACTCTGCTCTGTGTAACATTCTTCTTCAACCCAGTCTAAAACTTCTGCTTTCCTCAACGGTCCTGCTGCAACCCAGTCTACAACATCTGTTCCCTGCAACAGTCCTTCTACTTTCCAGTCTCAAACCTCTGCTCTCTGTAACAGTCCTTCTGTTCCGCAGTCTCCAACCTCTGCTCTCTCTAACGGTCCTTCTGCAACCGAGTTTCAAACTTCTGCTTTCTGTATAAGTCCTTCTGAACCACGGATTGCAAACTCTGCTTTCTGTAACAGTACTTGTGCACCTTTGTCTCAAATCTCTGAACTCTGCAACCTTACTTCTGCACCCCATTCTCTTACCTCTGCTCTCTGTAACAGTCTTTCTGCACCCCATTCTCTAACCTCTGCTCTCTGCAACAGTCCTTCTGTACCTGTCTGAAAAATCTGCTCTATGCAACAATCCCTCTGCACCCCAGTCTCCAACCTCTACTCTCTGTAACAGTCTTTCTGTACCTCTGTCTCCTACCTCTGCTCTCAGTAAGACCCTTCTGAAACCCAGTCTGAAAACTCTGCTCTCTGTAACAGTCCTTCTGCACCCCAGTCTCCAACCTCTGCTCTATATAACAGGCCTTCTGCATCCCAGTCTCCAACCTCTGCTCTCTGTAAGAGGAATGCTGCACCCCAGTCTCCAACCTCTACTCTCTGCAACGATCCTTCTGCACCCCAGTCTCCTAACTCTTCTATCTAAAACAGTTCTTCTGCACCCCAGTCCCCTACCGCTGCTCTCTGTAAGATCCTTCTGCACTCCAGTCTACAACCCCTGCTCGCTGTAACAGTCCTTCTGGAACCTATCTCAAAACTCTGCTCTCTTCAAAGGTCCTTCTGCACCCCAGTCTCCAAACTCTGTTTTCTGCAACAGTCCTTCTACACGCCAGTCTCCAAATTCTGCTCTCTGTAACAGTCCTTCTGTACGAGAGTCTCCAACCTCTGCTTTCTGTAATGGTCATTTTGCCCCCCAGTCTCCAACATCTGCTTTCTATGTCAGTCCTTCTGCAACCCAGTATCCAACCCCTGCTCTCTCTAACAGTCCTTCTGCAACTCAGTCTCCAACCTCTGCTTTCAGCAACAGTCTTTCTGAACCCCAGTCTCCAAACTCCGCTCTCTGCAACATTCCTTCTGCACCCCAGTATTAAACCATTGCTCTCTGTAAAAGTCCATCTGCACTCCAGTCTCCAACCTCTTCTCTCTGTAACGATTCTTCTGCACCTCAGTCTCGAAACTCCGCTCTCTTTAACAGTCTTTCTGCACCTCAGTCTCCAAACTCTTTTCTCTGTATGATCCTTCTGAAACCCAGTCTCCAACGTCTCCTCTCTATAACAGTCCTTCTACAACCCAGTCTTTAACCTCTGCTTTGTGCAACAGTCCTTCTGCAACTCAGTCTCCAACCTCTACTTTCTGCAACAGTCCTTCTGTAAACAATTCTCCAACCTCTTCTCTCCGCAACATTCCTTCTGCACCCAAGTCTCCAAACTGTGCTCTCTGTAAAAGTCTTTCAGCACCCCAGTCTCCAAACTCTTCTCTCTGCAACGATCCTTCTGCACCCCAGTCTCAAACCTTTGCTAGCTGCAACAGTCCTTGTGAACCCAAGTCTCCAACATCATCTTCCTACAACAGTTGTTCTGTACCTAAGTCTGAAAACTCTGCTCTCTGCAATAATCCATCTGCACCCCAGTCTCCAACTTCTGCTCTCTGTAGCAGTTCTTCTGTACCTCAGTCTCCAATCACTGCTCTATGCAACAGTCCTTCTGCACCCAAGTCTTAAACATCTGCTCTCTGCAAAAGTCCTTCTACACCCTAGTATCCATACTCTGCTTGCCTAAACGATCCTTCTGCACCCAAGGCTCCAACTACTGTTCTCTACATAAGTCCTTCCGCAACTCAGTCTACAAACTCTGGTCTCTACAACAGTTCTTCTTCACACCACTCTCCATCTTCTGCTCTCTGCAGCAGTCCTTTTGCACCTCAGTCTCCAAAATCTGCTCTCTTCAACAGTCATTCTCCATCCCAGTCTCCAATCTCTGCTCTCTGTAACAGTTCTTCTGTACTGCATTCTCCAACCTCTGCTCTCTCTAAGTCTACTTCTGCACCTGAGTCTCGAACCTCTACTTTCTGTATCAGTCCTTCTGCACCCCAATCTCTAACCTTTGCTCTGTGTAACTGTACTTCTGCACCTTAGTCTCGAAGTCTGCTCTCTGCTACAGTTTTTCTGCACCCCATTATCGAACCTTTTCTCTCTGTAACAATCGTTTTGCACCCTAGTCTCCAACCTCTGCTCTCTGCAACGATCCTTTTTAAACCCAGTCTCCAACCTCAGCTCTCTACAAAAGTCTTTCTGCACCCCAGTCTCCAACATCTGCTTTCTGAAACAGTCCTTCTTCACTGCAGTCTGAAAACTCTGCTCTGTGCAATGATCCTTCTGCACCCAAGTCTACAAACTCTGCTTTTTTTAACAGTCCTTCTTCATCTCACCTCTCAACAGTCCTTATATACTTCATCTCACCTCTCAACAGTTCTTCTGTACTGCAGTCTCCAAACTCTGCTCTCTGCAACGGTCCTTCTGCACCCAATTCTCCAACCTCTGTTGTCTGGAAGAGTCCATAAGCACCTCAGTCTCCAAAATCTGCTCCCTGCAACAATACTTCTGCACCTTAGTCTCCAAACTCTGCTCTCTGTAACATTCCTTCTGTACTGCTATCTCCAAACTCTGCTCTCTGTAAGGATCCTTCTGCACCCCAGTCTCCAACTTCTAATTTCTGTATCAGTCCTTCTGCACCCCAGTCTCCAACCTCTGCTCTCTGTAACAGTCCTTCTGTACATCATTCTTCAAACTCTGCTCTCTGCAAAAGTTTTTCTGCACCCCAGTCTCCAAACTCTGCTTACTGTATCAGTCCATCTGCACCACAATTTCCAACACTTTCTCTCTGTAAGAGTCTTTATTCACCTCAGTCTACAAACTCTGCTCTCTGCAACAGTCCTTCTGCACCCCAATCTCCTACCTCTTCTCTCTGCAACAGACCTTCCCCACCAAATCTTCAACCTCTTCCTCTGTAACAGTCCTTCTGTAACCCAGTCTCCAACCTCTGGTCACTTCAACAGTCCTTCTGCACCCCAATTTGAACCTGTGCTCTCCTCTACAGTCCTTATACACCCCAGTTTCCAGCCTCTGTTCTCTGCAACAGTCCCTCTGCAACCCAGTCATAAACCTCTGCTCTCCTTAACAATCCTTCTGGACCCCAGTCTCCGATCTCTGTTCTTTGTAACAATCCTTCTGCACCCCAGTCTCAAAATTTTGCTCTCTACAACGAACCTTCTGCACCCCAGTCTCCAACCTCTGCTCTCTGTAACAGGCCTTTTACACCCAAATCTCCCACCTCTACTCTCTGTAACAGTCCTTTTGCACCTCAGTCTCCAAACTCTTCTCTCTGCAACAGTCCTTTTGAACCTCAGTCTCCAAAATCAGCTCTCTGCATCGAGCCTTCTGCACCTAAGTCTCGAAACTCTAGTCTCTGTAACAGTCCTTCTGCACCCCGGTCTCAAACCACTGCTGTCTGCAACAGTCCTTCTGCACACCAGTCTCCAAACTCTGCTCTCTGTACAATCCTTCTGCACCCCAGTCTTTAACCTCTGCAATCTGCAATGATACTTTTGCACCCCAGTCTCCAACCTGAGCTCTCTGTAACAGTCCTTCTGTACCTCAGTCTCCAAACTCTGGTCTCTGCAAAAGTCCTTCTGCACCCCAGTCTCCAATCTCTGCTGCCTGCAAAAGTCCTTCTACACCCCAGTCTCCAACCTCTGTTATCTGCAGCAGTCCTTCTTCACCCCAGTCTCCAACCTCTGCTTTCTGTAACAATCCTTCTGTACCTCAGTCTCCAACCTCTACTCTCTGTAACAGTCCTTCTGCATCTCAGTCTCCAAACTCTGCTCTCTGCAACAGTCCTTCAGAACCGCTGTCTAAAATTCTTGTTCCTGCAACAGTCTTTCTACACCCCAGTCTCCAACCTCTGCTATCTGCAACAGTCCTTCTGCACCTTAGTCTCCAACCTCTGCTCTCTGCAACGAACTTCTTCATCCCAGTCTCAAAAATCTGCTCTCTGCAACAGTCCTCCTGCACCTCAGTCTGAAAACTCTGCTCTCTGCAAGGAGACTTCTTCACCTCAGTTCCCAAACTCTGATCTCTGCAATGGTCTTTCTAAACCCCAGTATCCAACCTCTGCTCTCTGTAACAATCCTTCTGCACCCCAGTCTCCAACATCTGCTCTCTGAAAAAGTTCTTCTGCACCCCACTCTCCAACATCTGCTCTCTGCAACAGTCATTCTGCACCTCAGTCTAAAAACTCTGCTCTCTGAAATGATCCTTGTGCACCTCAGTCTCCAAACTCTGCACTCTTAAACAGTCCTTCTTCACCCCAGTATCCAACCTCTGCTCTCTGTAACAGTCCTCCTGTAGTGTAGTCTCCACAATCTGCTCTCTGTAACGGTCCTTCTGCACCCCAGTTTCTAACCTTTGCTTTCTGTATCAGTCCATCAGCACCCCAGTCTCCAACCTCTGCTCTCTGTAACAGTTCTTGTGCACGTCAGTCTCCAAACTCTTCTCTCTGCAACAGTCTTTCTGCAACAAAGTCTCAAACCTCTGCTTCGTGCAACAGTCCTTCTGCACCCCTTCTTCAAACTCTGTTCTCTTTAACAGTCCTTCTGCACACCAGTCTCAATACTCTGCTCTCCACAACGATCATTCTGCACCCCAGTCTCCTTCCTCGCCTCTCTGCAACAGTCCTTCTCCACCCCAGGCTCCAACCTCTGCTCTCTGTAACAGTCCTCCTGTAGTGAACTCCCAAAAATCTGCTCTATGTAATGGTTTTTCTGCACCCCAGTCTCCAAAGTCTGCTCTCTGTAACAGTCCTTCTACACCTCAGTCTCCAAACTCTGTTCTCTGCAACAGTCTTTCTGCACCCCATTCTCAAAACGCTGCTCTCTGTAACAGTCTTTCTGCACCCCAGTCTCAAACCTCTGCTCTCTGTAACAGGCCATTTGCACCCCATTCTCCAACCTCTGCTCTGTGTAACAGTGCTTCTGTACCTCTGTCTACAAACTCTACTCTCTGCAACAATTCTTCTGCACCCCAGTCTCCAAACTCTGCTTACTGTATCAGTCCATTTGCACCACAATTTCCAACACCTACTCTCTGTAACAGTCTTTCTTCACCTCAGTCTACAAACTCTGCTCTCTGTAACAGTTCTTCTACACCCCAATCTCCAACATCTTCTCTCTACAACAGACCTTCTGCACCAAATCTTCAACCCCTGCCTCTGTAACAGTCCATCTGTAACCCAGTCTCCAACCTCTGCTCTCTGCAACAGTCCTTCAGCACCCCAATGTGAACCTGTGCTCTCCGCTACAGTCCTTATACACCCTAGTGTCCAACCTCTGCTCTCTACAACACACCCTCTGCAACCCAGTCTCCAACCGCTGCTCTTCTTAACAATTTTTCTGAAACTCAGTCTCCAACCTCTGCTCTCTGCAATGATCCTTCTGCACCTCAGTCTTCAAAACTACTCTCTGTAAATGAACTTCTGAACCCCTTGTCCAAACTCTGCTCTTGGTAACAGAACTTCTGCACCCCAGTCTCCAAACTCTGTTCTTTATAACAATCCTTCTGCACCCCAGTCGCAAAATTTTACTCTCTACAATGATCCTTCTGCACCCAAATCTCCCACCTCTACACTCTGTAACAGTCCTCTTGCACCTCAGTCTCCGAACTCTGCTCTCTGCATCGATTCTTCTGAACCTCAGTCTCGAAACTCTACTCTCTGTTACAGTCCTTCTGCACCCCGGTCTCGAACCACTGCTGTCTGCAAAGATGCTTCTGCACACCAGTCTCCAATATTTGCTCAATGCAACAATCCTTCTGCACCCCAGTCTCCAACCTCTGCTCTCTGCAATGATCCTTTGCATCCCAATCTCCAAACTCTGCTCTCTGCAATGATCCATTTGCACCCCAGTCTGCAACCTCTGCTCTCTGCAAAAGTCCTTCTGCACCCCAGTCTCCAACCTCTGCTCTCTATAACAATCCTACTGTACCTCAGTCTCCCAACTCTGCTCTCTGCAAAAGTCCTTCTGCACCCCATTCTCCAACCTCTGCTGCCTGAAAAAGTTCTTCTACACCCCAGTCTCCAACCTCTGCTATCTGCAACAGTCCTTCTGCACCCTAGTCTCCAACCTATGCTCTCTGTAACAGTCCTTCTACATCTCAGTCTTCAAACTCTGCCCTCTGCAACAATCCTTCAGAACCACTGTCTCAAATTCTTGTCCCTGCAACAGTCCTTCTACACCCCAGTCTCCAACCTCTGCTATATGCAAAAGTCCTTCTGCACCTCAGTCTCCAACATCTGCTGTCTGTAAGATCCTTCTGCAACCCAGTCTGTAAACTCTTCCCTCTGTAACAGTCCTTCTGCACCCCTTGTCCAAACTCTGTTCTTATAATAGTCCTTTTGCACGCCGGTCTCAAACGTCTGCTCGCTACAACGATTCTTCTGCACCCCAGTCTCCAACCTCTGCTCTATGCAAAAGTCCTTCTGCACCCCAGTCTCCAATATCTTCTCTCTGCAACAGTCCTTCTGCACCTCAGTCTGAAAACTCTGTTCACTGCAACGATCATTCTGCAACCCAGTCTCCAACCTCTGCTCTCTGTAACAGTCATGCTGTACCAAAGTCTCCAAACTCTGCTCTCTGTAAGATCCTTCTGCAAACCTGTCTCCAAATTCTGCTGTCTGTTACAGTCTTTTTGCACCCCATTCTCCAACCTCTGCTCTGTGTATCAGGCCTTTTGCACTCCATCCTCCAACCTCTGCTCTCTGCAACAGTCCTTCTGCACCGGAGACTCCAAACTCTGCTTTCTGTATCAGTCCAACTGCACCCCAATCTCCAAACTCTGCTCTCTGTAACAGTCCTTCTGCACCTCAGTCTACAAACTCTGCTCCCTGCAACAGTCCTTCTGCAACCCAGTCTCCAACATCTGCTCTCCGAAACAGTCCTTCTGCACCAAAGTCTCAATACTCTATCTCTGTAACAGTCCTACATAAAGGCAGTCTAGAACCTCTACTCTCTGCAACACTGCTTCTGCACCCAAATCTCAAACCTGTGCTCTCGGCAACAGTCCTTCTACACCCCATGTCCACTCTCTGCTCTCTGCAGCAGTCCCTCTGCAACCCAGTCTCCAAACTCCGCTCTCTGTAACGGTCCTTCTGCACCTCATTCTCCAAACTCTACTCTCTGTAAAAGTACTTCTGCACCCCTTCACCAAACGCTGCTCTCTGTAACAGGCCTTCTGAACCCCACTCTTCGACATCTTATCTCAATAACAATCCTTCTGCACCCCAGTCTCCAACCTCTGCTCCCTACAACTATCCTTCTGCACCCCAGTCTCCAAGCACTTCTCTCTGCAACAGTCCTTCTGCACCCCAGTCTCCAACATGTGCTCTCTGCAAAATCCTTCTGCACCTCAGTTTGAAAACTCTGTTCTCTGAAATGATCCTTCTGAACCCTAGTCTCCAACCTCTGCTCTCTGTAACAGTCCTGCTGCACCTTGGTCTACAAACTCTGCTCTCTCTAAGATCCCTTTGCAACCTTTTCTAAAAACTCTGCTCTCTGTAACAGTTCTTCTGCACCCCAGTCTCCAACCTCTGCTCTCTTTAACAGTCCTTTTGCACCTCAGTCTCAAAACTCTGCTCTCTGAAAAAGTCCTTCTACAACCCATTCTCTAATCTTTGTTCTCTGCAAAAGTCCTTCTGAACCACAGTTTCCAAACTCTGCTCTCTGCAACAGTCCTTCTGTACCCTAGTCTCCAACTTATGCTCTCTGTAATGGTCCTTCTGTACAGCAGTCTACAAACTCTGCTCGTTCTAACGATCCTTCTGCACCCCAGTCTTCAACCTCTGCTCTCTGTATCAGTACTTCTGCACCCCAGTCACTAAACTCTGCTCTCTGTAACATTCCTTCTGCATTGCAGTCTCCAACCTCTGCTCTTTGCGACAGTTTTTCTGCACCCCAGTCTACAAAGTGTGCTCTCTACAACAGTTCTTCTGCACCCCAGTCTACAAACTTTGCACTCTGAAAAAGTCTTTCTCAACCCCAGTCTCCAACCTCAGCTCTCTGTATCAGGCCTCCTCTTCTGCGGTCTCCAAATTCTTCTCTCTGTAATTTTCCTTATGCACCACAGTCTCCGACCTCTGCTTTCTCTATCAGTCCTTTTCCACCCCAGTCTCCAATCTGTGCTCTCTGTAACAGTCCTTCTGCAACCCAGTCTCCAAACTCTTCCCTCTGAAACAGTCCTTCTGCACTCTTTTTCCAAATTCTTCTCTCTGTAACAGGCCTTCTGCACCCCAGTCTCCAACCTCTTTTCTGTAACAATCCTTCTGCACCCCAGTCTCAAACCTCTGCTCTCTACAATGATCTTTATTAACCCCAGTCTCAAACGTCTACTCTCTGCAACAGTCTTTCTGCACCCGAGACTCCTACAACTGCTCTCTGCAACAGTCCTTCTGCACCTCAGGCTTAAAACTCTGTGCTCTCCAATGATCCTTCTGCACCCCAGTCTCCAAACTCTGCTCTCTGTAACAGTCCTGTTGCACCTAAGTCTCCAAACTCTGCTCTCTTTAAGATCCTTCTGCAACCCTGTCTCCAAACTCTGCTCTCTGTATCAGACCTTTTGAACCCATATCTACAACCTCTACTCTCTATAACAGTCCTTCTGAACCCCAGTATCCAACCTCTGCTCTCTAACAGTCCTTCTGCACCCCAGTCCCCAAACTCTGATCTCTGCAAGATCCTTCTAGAGCCTAGTCTCCAACCTCTGTTCTCTGCAACAGTTCTTATGCACCCCAGTCTCCAACCTCTGCGCTCTGTAAGAGTTTTTCTATACCACAGTCTCCAAGCTCTGGTATCTGTAACGGTTCTTCTGCACCCCAATTTCCAACCTCTGCTTTCCTTCTGCACCTCAGTCTAAAAACTCTGCTCTCTGTAGCAGGTCTTCTGCACCCAAGTCTTCAAAATCTGCTCTCTCCAAGGATCCTTCTGCACCCCAGACTTAACTACTGCTCTCTGCAATGATCATAGTGCACCCTAGTCTCCAACCTCTGATCTCTGCAACAGTCTTTCTGCACCTCAGTCTCCAAATTCTGCTCTCTTTAAGTCCAATCTGAACCCCAGTCTCCAAAGTCTGCTCTCTGCAAAAGTCCTTCAGCACCACAGTCTCCAACCTCTGCTCTCTGTAACAGTCCTTCTGCACTCCAGTCTCCAAACTCTGCTCTCTTTAAGATTCTTTTTGCACATCAGACTCCAAACTCTGCTCTCTGCAACAGTCCTTCTTTACTCCAGTCTCCAAACTCTGCTCTCTGCAACACTGCTTCTGCACTCCAGTCTCCCAACTCTGCTCTCTACAACAGTCCTTCTGCACCCCAGTCTCAAACCTCTGCTCTGCAACAGTCCTTCTGCACCCCAGTCTCAAAACTCTGCTATCTGCAACGATCCTTCTGGATCCCAGTCTCCAACCTCTGCTCTCTGTAACAATCTTTCTGCACAACAGCCTCCAAACTCTGCTCTCTGTAAGATCCTTCTGCACTCCAGTTTCCAAACTCTACTCTCTGTAACATTCCTTCTCCACCCCAGTCTTTAACCTCTGCTTTCTGCAAGTGTCCTGCGGCACCCCAGATTCCAAACTTTATCCTCTGCAACAGTCCTTCTGCAACCGTCTTTAACCTCTACTCTCCGTAACCGTCCTTCAGCAACCCAGTCTCCAATCTCTGCTTTCTGTATCAGTCCTACTGAACCTCAGTCTCAAACCTCTGCTCTCTGTATCTATCCATCTGCACTTCAGTCTCCAAACTGTGCTCTCTGTAACATTCTTTCTGCACCCCAATTTCCAACCTCTGCTTTCTGTAACACTCTTCTGCACCTCAGACTCCAACCTGTTCTCTCTGTAAGATTCCTTTTGCACTCCAGTCTCCAAACTCTTCTCTCTGTAACAGTTTTTCTATACCGCAGTCTACAAACTCTTGTCTCTGTAATTGTCCCTTCTGCACCCCAATTTCCAACCTCTGTTTTCTGTAACAATCCTTCTGCACCTCAGTCTCCGAACTCTGCTCTCTGTAACAGTCCTTCTGCACCCCAGTCTCCAACCACTGCTCTCTGTCACAGTCCACCTGCACCTAAGTCTCCAACCTCTCCTGTAACAGGCCTTCTGCACGTCAGTCTCCAAACTCTCTCTCTGTAGCAGGCCTTCTGGACCCCAGTCTCCAAAATCTGCTCTGTGCAACAATCCTCCTGCACCCCAGTCTCCACAATCAGCTCTCTGCAATGATCCAACTTCAAACCACTCTCCAACCTCTGATCTCTTAAACAATCCTTCTGCACCTCAGTCTTCTAATTTTCCTCTCTGTAAGATGCTTCTGCAAACCTGCATCCAATTTCTGCTACCTGTAACAGCCGTTCTGCACTCCAGTCTCCTACCTCTGCTCTCCTAAAAGACCTTCTGCACCTCAGTCTCCCAAATCTGCTCTCTGTAAGATCCTTTTTCAACCAAGTCTTCAAACTCTGCACTCTGTAACACTCCTGCACAACAGTCTCCAAACTATTTTCTCTGCAAATGATACTTCTCCACCCAGTCTCCAACATCTGCTCTCTGCAACAGTACTTCCGCACCCCAGTCTCCAAACGCTGCTCTCTGTAACAGTCCTTTTTTCACCCCAGTTTCCAAACTCTGCACTCTTCCACGATCTTTCTGAAACCCAGTCTCAAACGTCTGTTTTCTGCAAGAGTCCTTCTGCAGCACAGTCTTCAACCTCTGCTCTCTGTAAGATCCTTCTGCACTCCAATTTCCAAACTCTGTTCTCTGTAACATTCCTTCTCCAACCCAGTCTCTAACTCTGTCCTCTGCAACAGTCCTTCTGCTCCCCAGTCTCTGAGATCTGCTCTCTGTAACAGTCCTTCTGTACCACAGTCTCCAACCTCTGCTCTTCGTAACGGTCCTTCTACACCCCAGTCTTTAACCTCTGCTTGCTGTATCAGTATGTCTGAACCCCAGTCTCCAACCTCTGTTCTCTGTATCTATCCTTCTGAAACTCAGTCTTCAACCTGTGCTCTATGTAAGAGTCTTTCGGCACCCAGTCTCCAACATCTGCTCTCGATAACAATCCTATATCGCAGTCTCCAACCTCTGCTCTCCGTAAAAGTCTTTCTGCAACCCAATTTCCAAACTCTGCTTCCTGTAACAGTCCTTCTGCACCTGAGTCTCCAAGCTCTGATCTCTATAACACTCCTTCTACACCTCAGTCTGCAACCTCTGTTCTCTGTAACAGTCTTCTTCACCTCAGTCTGAAACCTCTGCTCTGTGCACGATCCGTCTGCACCCAGTCTTCAACCACTGCTCTCTGTATCAGTCAAGCTACACCTCAGTCTCCAAACTCTGCTCTATGTAAGATCCTTCAGCAAACCAGTCTCCAAACACTGCTGTTTATAACAGTCCTTCTGCACCCCAGTCTCCAACATCTCCTCTCTGTACCAGGACTTCTGCACGCCAGTCTCCAAACTCTGCTCTCTGCAACGATCCCTCTGCACCCAGTCTCCAACCTCTATTCTCTGAAACAGTCCATCTGCACCTCAGTCTTCAACATCTGCTCTCTGTAAGATCCTTCTGCACCCCTGTCTCCAAGCTGTGCTCCTTGTAACGATCCTTCTGCACCCCACTCTCCAACCTCTGCTCTATGTAACAGGACTTCTGCACCTCAGTCTCCAATCTCTGCTCTCTTCAAAAGTCCTTCTGCACCCCAGTCTCCAAACTCTGCTCTCTACAAAAGTCCTTCTATACATCAGTCTTCAAACTCTGCTCTCCGTAACGGTCTGTCTGCACCCCAGTCTCCAACCTCTGCTCTCTGCAACAGTCTTCTGCACCCCAGTTTCCAAACTCTGCTCTATGTAACAAGACTTCTGCACCTCAGTCTGACACCTCTCCTCTCTGCACGGTCTTTCTGCTTCTCTGTTTCCAACCACTGCTCTCTGTAACAGTCCACCTGCACCACAGTCTCCACCCTCTTCTCTTTGTAAGATTCTTCAGCAACCCAGTCTACAAATTCTGCTCTCTATAACAGTCCTTCTGCACCCCAGTCTCCAACCTCTCCTCTCTGTAAGGGGCCTTCTGCACTCCAGTTTCCAAACTCTGCTCTCTTGCAGGCCTTCTGCACCCTAGTCTCCAAAATCTGCTCTCTACAACAGTCCATCTGCACCTCAGTCTCCAAATTCTGCTCTCTGTAAGATGCTTCTGCACCCCTGTATCCAACATCTGCTCTCTGCAACAGTCTTTCTGCACCCCAGTTTCCAACCTCTTCTCTCTTCAAGAGTTCTTCTGCACACTGGTTACCAACATCTGCTCTCTGCAACAGTCCTTCTGCTCCCCAGTCTCCAAACTCTTCTCTCAGCAACGAACCTTCTGGACCCCAGTCTCCAAAGTCTGCTCTCTGCAAAAGTCCTTGTGCACCACAGTCTCCAACCTCTGTTCTCTGTAAGATACTTCTGCACTCCAGTTTCCAAACTGTGCTCTCTGTAACATTTCTTCTCCACCCCAGTCTCCAACCTCTACTTTTTTGAATCAGTCCTTCTGAACCCAGTCTCCAACCTCTGCTCTTTGTATCTATCCTTTTGCACCTCAGTCTCCAACCTGTGCTTTCTGTAACAGTCCTTCTTCACCCCAGTCTCCACCCTCTGCTCTCTGTAACAGTCCTTCTCCACCCCAGTCTCCAACATCTGCTCTCTGCAACAGTCCTTCTGCACCCCAGTCTCCAACCTCTGTTCTCTCTAAGATAATTCTGCACTCCAGTTTCCAAACTCTGCTCTCTGCAACAGTCCTTCTGCACCACAGTCTCCAACCTCTGTTCTCTGTAAGATACTTCTGCACTCCAGTTTTCAAACTCTGCTCTCTGTAACATTTCTTCTACACCCCAGTCTCAAACCTCTACTTTTTTGAATCAGTCCTTCTGAACCCGGTCTCCAACTTCTGCTCTTTGTATCTATCCTTCTGCACCTCAGTCTCCAAACTGTGCTTTCTGTAACAGTCCTTCTTAACCCCAGTCTCCAAACTCTGCTCTCTGTAACAGTCCTTCTATACCGCAGTTTCAAATCTCCGCAGTCTGTAAGGATCATTCTGCACCCCAATTTCATACCAATGCTTTCTGTAACAGTCCTTCTGCATGTCAGTCTCCAACATCTGCTCTCTGTAAGTTCCTTCAGCAAACCAGTCTCCAAACTCTGCTCTCTGTAACAGTCCTTCTGCACCCCAGTCTCCAACCTCTCCTCTCTGTAACAGGCATTCTGCACGCCAGTCTCAAAACTCTGCTCTCTATAGCAGGCCTTCTGCACCCCAGTTTCCATCCTATGCTCTCTGCAACGATCCTTATGCACCCCAGTCTCGAACCTTTGCTCTCTGCAATGATCCTACTGCACCCCAGTATCCAACCTCTGATCTCTGCAAAAGTCCTTCTGCACCTCAGTCTCCAAATTCTGCTCTCTGTAAGATCCTTCTGCACCGCTGTCTCCAACCCCTGCTCTGTGTAACAGTCCTTCTGCACCCCAGTCTCCAACCTCTGCTCTCCGCAAGAGTCATTCTGCACCCCAGTCTCCAAACTCTGCTCTCTGCAACAGTCCTTCCGCACCCTAGTTACCAACACCTGCTCTCTGCTACAGTACTTCTGCACACCAGTCTTCAACCTCTGCTCTCTGTAACAGTTTTCCTGTACTGCAGTATCCAACCTCTGCTCTCTGTAACGGTCTTTCTGCACCCCAGACTCCAATCTCTGCTTTCTGTATCAGTCCTTCTGTACCCCAGTCTCCAAACTCTTCTCTCTGTAAGAGTTCTTCTGCATCTCAGTCTCCAACCTCTGATCTCTGCAGAGTCCTTCTGCAACTTAGTCTCCAAATTCTGCTCTCTGTAAGATCCTTCTGCACCCCTGTATTTAACCTCTGCTCTCCTAAACTGTCCTTCTGCACTCGATTCTCCAAACTCTGCTCTCTGTAACAGGACTGCCAAACCTCAGTCTCCAACCTCTGCTGTCTACAACAGTTCTTCTGGACCCTAGTTACCAACATCTGCTCTCTGCCACAGTCCTTCTGAACCTCAGTTTGAAAACTCTGCTCTCTGCAACGACCCTTCTGCACCCCAGTTTCCTACTTCTGCTCTCTGTAACTGTCCTTCTGCACCTCAGTCTCCCAACTCTGCCCTCTGTTTCATCCTTCTGCAACCCAGTCTTTAAACTCGGCACTCTTTAACAGTCCTTCTGCACAAAAGGCTCCAACCTCTGCTCACTTTAACAGAACTTCTGCAACCTAGTCTCCAAACTCTGCTCTGTGTAACAGGCCTTCTGCACCCCAGTCTCAAACCTCTTCTCTCTGCAACAATTCTTCTCCAACTCAGTCTCCAACTTCTGCTCTCTGCAACATTCCTTCTGCACCCCAGTCTCCAAATTCTGCTCTCTGTAAGAGTCTTTCTGCACCCCAGTCTCCAAACTCTGCTATCTTTAACAGTCCTTCTACACTTCATTCTCCAACCTCTTCTCTCTGCAACAGTCTTTCTTCTCCCCAGTCTCCGAGATCTGCTCTCTGTAACAGTCCTTCTATACCGCAGTGTCCAACCAGTCCTCTCAGTTTCGGTTCTTCTACACCCCAGTCTCCAAACTCTGCTTTCTGTATCAGCCTGTCTGAACCCCAGTATCCATCCTCTGTACTCTGTATCCATCCTTCTGCTCCTAAGTCTCCAACTTGTTCTCTCTGTAAGTGTCCTTCTTCATCCCAGTCGCCAACCTCTGCTCTCGGTAACAGTCCTAAACCGCAGTCTCCAAACTCTGCTCAAATTTACGATACTACTGCACCCAATTTCCAACCTCTGCTTCCTGTAACAGTCCTTCACCTCAGTCTCAAAACTATGCTCTCTGCAACAGTCCTTCTATACTTCACTCTCCAACATCTGGTTTCTGCAACAGTTCTTATGCATTACAGTCTGAAAACTCTGCTGTCTGCAACGAATCTCCTGCACCCCAGTCTCCTAACTCAGGTGTCTGTTAAAATTCTTCTGCACCTCAGTCTCCAACCTCTGCTCTCTGTAAGATCCATCTCAACTCGAGTCTCTTACCTCTGCTCTCTATAACAGTTCTTCTACACTTCAGTCTCCAACATCTGCTCTCTGCAACAGTTCTTCTAACCGCAGTCTCCAACATCTGCTCTCTGTAACAGTCTTTCTGCACCTCAGTCTCCAAACTCTGCTCTATGCAACAACCTTCTGCACCCCAGTCTCAAAACTCTGCTTTCTGTGTAAGTCCTTCTTAACCAGGGTTTCCAACGTCTGCTCTCTGTAACAGTCCTTCTGCACCTCTGTCTCCAATCTCTGAACTCTGCATCCTTACTTGTGCACCCCATTCCCTACCCTCTGCTCTCTGTAACAGTCCTTCTGCACCCCATTCTCTAACCTCTAGTCTCTGCAACAGTCCTTCTGTAACAGTCTCCAACCTCTGCTCTCTGTAACGGTCCTTCTGCACCCCAGTCTCAACCTTTGCTTTCTGTATCAGTAATTCTGCACCCCAGTCTCCAAACTTTGCTCTCTGTAACATTCTTTCTGCACCTTAGTCTCCAACGTCTTCTCTCTGCGACAGTTCTTCTGCACCCCAGTCTCCAAACTCTGAACTCTGCAACAGTTCTTCTGAACCCCAGTCTCCAACATCTGCACTCTGAAACAATTCGTCTATAAACCATTCTCCAACCTCTGCTCTCTGTAACAGTTCTCCTGTATTGCAGTCTCCGAACTCTGCTCTCTGCAATTGTCCTTCTGCACCCTAGTCTCCAAACTCTGCTTTCTGTATAAGTCCTTCTGAACCCCAGTCTCCAACCTCTGCTCTCTGTAACAGTTCTTCTGCAACTCAGTATCCAAATTCTGCTCTCTGCAACAGTCCTTCTGCACCCCAGTCTCCAAACTCTGTAATTTCCAACAGTCCCTCTGCACCTCAGTCTGAAAACTCGGTTCTCTGCAACGATCATTCTGCACCCCAGTCTCCAAACTCTGCTCTCTGTAACAGTCCTGTTCCACCTCAGTCTCGAACCTGTGCTCTATGTAAGATCCTTCTGCAACCCTGTCTCCATACTCTGCTCCTTGTAATAGTCCTTCTGCACCCCAGTCTAAAACCTCTGCTCTGTGTAACAGTTCGTCTGAACCGCAGTCTCCAACATCTGCTCTATGAAAGATCCTTCTGCACCCCAGTCTCCAAACTCCGACTCCGTAACAGTCCTTCTTCACCCGAGTCTCCAAACTTTTCTCTCTGTAACAGTCTTTCTGCACCTCAGTCTCCAACATCTGCTCTCTAAAACGGTTATTCTGCACCCCATTCTCCAACCTGTGTTGTCTACTAGAGTACATGAGCATGTCAGTCTCCAACCTCTGCTCCCTGCTAAAATCCTTCTGCACCCCAGTCTCCAACCATTGCTCTTGGTAACACTTCTTCTGCACCTCAATCTCCAAACTCTGCTCTATGTAAGTTCCTTCTGCCACCCAGTCTCCAAACTCTACTCTCTGTAACAGTCCTTCTGCACCTTAGTCGTTAACCTCTGCTCTGTGCACCAGTTTGTCTGCACCCCACTCTCCAGGCTCTACTCTCTGTAAGATCCTTCTGCACACCAATCTCCAAACTCTGATCTCTGTAACAGTCCTTCTTCACCCCAGGCTCCAACCTCTGCTCCCTGCAACAATCCTTCTGCACCCCAGTCTCCAACTTCTGCTCTCTACAATACAGTTCTTCTTCACCCCAGTTTTAACATCTACTCTCTGAAACAGTCCTTCTGCATCCCATTCTCCAACCTCTGCTCTCTTCAACAGTCCTTCTGTACCCTGGTCTCCACCCTCTGCTCTCTGTAACAGTCCTTCTGTACTGCAGACTCCAACCTCTGCTCTCTGTAAGGTTCATTCTAGACCCAAGTCTCCAACCTCTGCTTTCTGTATCAGTCCTTCTGCACCCCAGTCTTAAACCTCTGCTCTCTGTAACAGTCCTTCTACACTTCAGTCTTCAACCTGTGCTCTGTGTAACAGTCCTTCTGCAACCCAGTTTCCAATCGCTGCTCTCTGCTACGATCCTTCTGCATCCCAGTCTCCAACATCTGCTTTTTGCAACCGTCCTTCTGTACCCAAGTCTCCGACCTCTGCTCTCTGAAAGGATCCTTCTGCACACCAGTCTCCATCCTCTGTTCTCTGCAATAATCCTACTGCACCCCAGTCGCCACCCTCTGTTCTCTGTAACAATCCTTCTGCACTGCAGTCTCCAAACTCTACTCTAAGTAATATTCTTCTTCAACCCAGTCTCCAAACTCTGCTCTCTGTAACAGTCCTTCTGTATGCAGTCTCCAACTTCTGCTCTCTTTAACAGGCCTTCTGAACCCCAGTCTCCAAACTCTGCTCTCTGTAATAGTCTTTCTGCATCTCCGTCTCCTAGATCTGCTCTCTGCAACAGTTCTTCTGCACACCAGTCTCCAACATCTGCACTCTGAAACAGTTCTTCTCCACTCCAGTCTCCAACCTCTTCGCTCTTTAACAGTCCTCCTGTATTGCAGTCTCTAAATTCTGCTCTCTGTAATGGTCCTTCTGCACCTCAGTCTCCAACCTCTGCTTTCTGTATCAGTCATTCTGCACCCCAGTCTCCAACCTCTGCTATCTGCAACAGTCCTTCTGCACCTCAGTCTCCAAATTCTATTCTCTGCAAAAGTCTTTCTGCACACAAGTCTCGAACACCTGCTCGCTGCAACAGTCCTTCTTCACCTCAGTTTCCAAACTCTGCTATCTGCAACAGTCCTTCTGCACCCCAGTCTCCAATCTCTGCTCTCTGTAACAGTCCTTCTGCACCCAAGTCTCCAACCTCTGCTCTCTGCAACAGTCCTTCTGCACCCCAGACTTCAACCTCTGCTCTTTGTAACAGTCCTTCTGCACAATATTCTCCAACCTCTTCTCTCGGTTACAGTCTTTGTATACCGCAGTCTCTAACCTCTGGTCTCTGTAACAGTCACCCTGCACCCCAATTTCCAAACTCTGTTTTCTGTAACAGTCCTTATGCACCTCAGTCACCAAACTCTGCTCTCTGTAATAGTCCTTCTGCACCCCAGTCTCCAACCTCTGCTCTCTGCAAAGGTCCCTATGCACCCCAGTCTACAACCTTATTCTCAAAAACAGTTCTCTGTACCACAGTCTTCAACCTCAGTTCTCTGTAAGGGTCCTTCTTCACCCCAGTCTCTAAACTCTGCTTTCTGCATCAGTGCTTCTGCACCCCAGTCTCCAAACTCTGCTTTCTGTATCAATGCTTCTGGACCACAGTCTCCAAACTCTACTCTCTGTAACAGTCGTTCTGCACTTCACTCGCTAACATCTGCTCTCTGTAGTATCCTTCTAAAACCCAGTCTCAATAATCTGCTTTCTTTAACAGTCCTTCTGCACACCAGTCTCCAACCTCTGCTCTCTGCAACCATCCCTCTTAACCCCAGTCTCCAACCGATGCTCTCTGCAACAGTCCTTCTGCACCCCAGTCTCCAACAACTGCTCTCTGCAACAGTCCTTCTGCACCTCAGTCTGAAAACTCTGCTGTCTTCAACGAACTTTCTGCACCCCAGTCTCCTACCTCTGCTGCCTGTAACAGTCCTTCTGCACCTCATTCTCCCAACTCTGCTTTCTGTAAAATACTTCTGCAACCCAGTCTTTAAACTCTGCACTATGCAACCGTCCTTCTGCAAAACAGTCTCCAACCTCTGCTCTTTGTAACAGGACTTATGAAACACAGTCTCAAAAATCTGCTCTCTGTAACCGGAATTCTGCACCCGAGTCTCCAAAATCTTCTCTCTGCAATGATTCTTCTCCATACCAGTCTCCAACCTCTTCTCTCTGCAACAGTCCTTTTGCATCACAGTCTCCAACCTCTGGCTCTGTAAGATTCATCTGAACCCCACTCTTCAACCTCTGATCTCTGTAACTGTCCTTCTGTACCGCAGTCTCCAAACTTTGTTCTCTGTAAGGGTTTTCCTGCACCACATTGTCCAACCTCTGCTTTCTGTATCAGTTTTATTGCACCACATTCTCAAAACACTGCTGTCTGTATCAGTCTTTCTGCACCTCAGTCTGCAACCTCTGCTCTTTGCAATAGTCCATATGGACCCCAGTCTCTAAATTCCACTCTCTGTCACATTTCTTCTGCACCCCAGTCTCCAACATTTGCTGTCTGCAACAGTCCTTCTCCAACCCAGTCTCCAAACTCTGCTCTCTGCAACAGTCCTTCTACACCCGAGTCTCCAACCTCTGCTTTCTGTATCACTCCTTCTGCACCACAGTTTTCAAACTCTGCTCTCTGTAACAGTCTTTCTGCACCTCACTCTGCAACCTCTGCTTTCTGCAAAAATCCCTCTGCACCCCAGTCTTCAACCTCTGCTCTCTGTAACAGTCCTTCTGCACCCGAGTCTCCAAACTCTGCGTTATGTATCAGTCATTATGCACACCAGTCTCCAACCTCTGCTCTCTGTAACAGTCCTTCTGCACCTCAGACTCCAATCTCTGTTCTCTGCAAAAGTACTTCTGCGCCTCTATCTTCAACCTCTGCTCTTTGCAACAGTCCTTCTGCTCCGCAGTTTCCAAACTCTGCTCTCTGTAGGATCCTTCTGAAACCCAGTCTCCAACCTCTGCTTTCTGCAATTGTCTTTCTGCACCTCAGACTCCAACGTCTGTTCTCTGACACAGTCTTTCTACACCCTAAGTCTTTATAATCTGCTCGCACCAACGATCCTTCTGCACCCAAGTCTCCAACATTTGCTCTCTTCAACAGTCCTTCTCCACAACAGTCTATAAACTCTGGTCTCTGCAACAGTCCATCTGCACCCCAGTCTCCAACCTCTGCTTACTGTGTCAGTCCTTCTGCACCCCAGTCTCCAACCTCTGCTCTCTACAACGATCCTTCTGCACCCTAGTCTCAAACCTCTTCTCGCTGCAACAGTCCTTCTGAAACCCAGTCTCCAACATCTGCTCTCTACAACAGTTCTTCTGTACCTCAGTCTGAAAACTCTGCTCTCTGCAATAATCCTTCTGCACCCCATTCTCCAACCTCTGCTCTCTTTAACAGTCCTTCTGTAGCTCAGTATCCAACCTCTGCTCTCTGCAACAGTCCTTCTGCACCCTAGTCTCCAACGTCTGCTCTCTGCAACAGTAATTGTACACCCCAGTCTCCAACCTCTTCTCTCTGCAACAGTCCTTCTACACCCCAGTCTCCATACTCTGATAGCCCCAATGATCCTTCAGCATCCCAGTCTCCAACCTCTGGTCTATACATCAGTTCTTTTGCACCCCAGTCTCCAACCTCTGCTCTCAGTAACATTCCTTCTGTACCGCAGTCTACATCCGCTATTCTTCGTGAGGGTCCTTATGCACCCCAGTATCAAACCTCTGCTTTCTGTATCAGTCATTTTGCACCACAGTCTCAAAACTCTGCCCTCTTTAACAGTCCTTCTGCAACTCAGTCTGCAAACCCTGCTCTCTTCAAAAGTCCTTCTGCATCCCAGTCTTCATCCTCTGCTCTCTGCAGAAGTCCTTGTGCACGCCAGTCACCAACATTTTATCTATGCAACAGTCCTTCTCCACCCCAGTCTCCAAACTCTGCTCTCTATAACAGTCCTTCTGTACTTCATTCTCCAACCTCTGCTCTGTGTAAGGGTACTTCTATACCCGAATCTACAACCTCTGCTTTCTGTATCAGTCCTTCTGCACCCCAGTCTCCAACCTGTGCTCTGTGTAAGTGTCCTTCTGCACCTTAGTCTCCAACCTCTGCTCTCTGCTACTGTCTTTCTAGACCCCAGTCTCCAAATTTTGCTCTCTGTAACAGTCTTTTTGCACCTCAGTCTCCAAACTCTGCTCTCTGCAACGATCCTTCAACACACCAGTCTCCAACGTCTCCTCTCCTCAACAGTCCTTCTGCAACTCAGTCTCCAAATTCTGCTCTCTGCAACAGTTCTTCTACACCCCAGTCTTCAACCTCTTCTCTGTGTAACAGTCCTTCTGCACCCCAGTCTCCAACCTCTGCTCTCTGTAAAAATCCTTCTGCACCCCAGTCTCCAAACTCTTCTCTCCTTAACAGTTTTTCTGCACCATATTCTCCAAACTCTGCTCTCTGTTACAGTCTTTCTATACTGCAGTCTTCAACCTCTGCTCTCTCTAAGGGTCCCTCTACACCAATTTCCAACCTCTGCTTTCTGTAACAGTCCTTCTGCACCTCAGTCACCAAACTCTACTCTTTGTAACAGTCCTGATGCACCTCAGTTTCCAACCTCTGCTCTCTGTTACAGTCCTTCTGCACCTTAGTCTGAAACCTCTGCTCTCTGCAGGATCCTTCTGCACCCCAGTCTCTCATCACTGCTCTCTGTAATATTCATCCTGCCCCACAGTCACCAACCACTGCTCTCTGTAAGATACTTCTGCAAACCAGACTCAAAACTCTGATCTCTATAACAGTCCTTCTGCAACCCAGTCTCCATCCTCTGCTCTCTGTTGCATGCCTTATGCACCCCAGTCTCCAAACTCTGCTCTCTTAAACAGTCCTTCTGCACGGCAGTCTGTAACCTCTGCTCTCTGTAACGGTCCTTCTGCACCCCAGTCTCACACCTCTGCTTTCTGTATCATAATTCTTCACCCGAGTATCCAACATCTGCTCTGTGTAACAGTCCTTCTCCATCTCAGTCTCCAACCTCTGCTCTCTGCAACAGTTTTTCTGCACCACAGTCTCCAACCTCTTCTTTCTGCAACATTCCTTCTGCACCCCAGTCTCCAACCTGTGCTCTCTGTAACAGTCCTTCTGCACTGCAGTCTCCCATCTCTTCTCTCTGTAATGATCCTTCTGCAGCCCAGGCTCCACCTCTAATATCTTCAATGATTATTCAGCAACTCAGTATCCAACTTCTGCTCTCTTCAACGATCCTTCTGCACCCCAGCTTCCAACCTCTACTCTTTGTAACTATTTTTCTGCACCTCCGTCTTCAACCTCTGCTCTCTGCAACCGTCGTTCTGCGCCCCTGTCTCCAACCTCTGCTCTCCACAATAATCCTTATGCACCCCAGTCTCCAACTTCTGCTCTCTGTAATGGTCCTGCTGCACCCCAGTCTCAAAACTCTGCTTTCTGTGTAAGTCCTTCTGAACCAAGGTTTCCAACGTCTGCTCTCTGTAACAGTCCTTCTGCAACTCTGTCTCCAATCTCTGAACTCTGCAACCTTACTTGTGCATTTTATTCTGTAACTTCATCTCTCTGTAACAGTCCTTCTGCACCCCATTCTCTAACCTCTAGTCTCTGCAACAGTCCTTCTGTAACACAGTCTCCAACCTCTGCTCTCTGTAACGGTCCTTCTGCACCCCAGTCTCAACCTCTGCTTTCTGTATCAGTAATTCTGCACTCCAGTCTCCAAACTTTGTTCTCTGTAACATTCTTTCTGCACCTCAGTCACCAACGTCTTCTCTCTGCGAAAGTTCTTCTGCACCCAGTCTCCAAACTCTGCTCTCTGCAACAGTTCTTTAGAACCCCAGTCTCCAACATCTGCACTCTGAAAAAATTCGTCTATCAACCATTCTCCAACCTCTGCTCTCTGTAACAGTTCTTCTGTATTGCAGTCTCCGAACTCTGCTCTCTGCAACGGTCCTTCTGCACCCTAGTCTCCAAACTCTGCTTTCTGTATAAATCCTTCTGAACCCCAGTCTCCAACCTCTGCTCTCTGTAACAGTTCTTCTGTATTGCAGTCTCCGAACTCTGCTCTCTGCAACAGTCCTTCTGCACCCCAGTCTCCAACCTCTGTAATTTCCAACAGTCCCTCTGCACCTCAGTCTGAAAACTCGGTTCTCTGCAATGATCATTCTGCACCCCAGTCTCCAAACTCTGCTCTCTGTAACAGTCCTGTTCCACCTCAGTCTCCAACCTGTGCTCTCTGTAAGATCCTTCTGCAACCCTGTCTCCAAACTCTGCTCTTTGTAACAGTCCTTCTGCACCCCAGTCTCAAACCTCTGGTCTGTGTAACAGTTCATCTGAACCGCAGTCTCCAACATCTGATCTATGAAAGATCCTTCTGCATCCCAGTCTCCAAACTCCGATCTCCGTAACAGTGCTTCTTCAACCGAGTCTCCAACATTTGCTCTCTGTAACAATCCTTCTGCACCTCAGTCTCCAACATCTGCTCTCTGCAACGGTTATTCTGCACCCCATTCTCCAACCTGTGTTGTTTACTAGAGTATTTGAACATGTCATTCTCCAACCTCTGCTCCCTGCTAAAATCCTTCTGCACCCCAGTCTCCAACCATTGCTCTCGGTACCATTTCTTCTGCACCTCAGTCTCCAAACTCTGCTCTATGTAAGTTCCTTCTGCCACCCAGTCTCCAAACTCTGCTCTCTGTAACAGTCCTTCTGCACCCCAGTCTTTAACCTCTGCTCTGTGCACCAGTTCGTCTGCACCCCACTCTCCAGGCTCTGCTCTCTGTAAGATTCTTCTGCACACCAATCTCCAAACTCTGATCTCTGTAACAGTCCTTCTTCACCCCAGGCTCCAACCTCTGCTCCCTGCAACAATCCTTCTGCACCCCAGTCTCCAACTTCTGCTCTCTACAATACAGTTCTTCTTCACCCCAGTCTTTAACATCTACTCTCTGAAACAGTCCTTCTGCATCACATTCTCCAACCTCTGCTCTCTTCAACAGTCTTTCTGTACCCTGGTCTCCACGCTCTGCTCTCTGTAACAGTCCTTCTGTACTGCAGACTCCAACCTCTGCTCTCTGTAAGGTTCATTCTAGACCCAAGTCTCCAACCTCTGCTTTCTGTATCAGTCCTTCTGCACCCCAGTCTTCAACCTCTGCTCTCTGTAACAGTCCTTCTACACTCCAGTCTTCAATCTCTGCTCTGTGTAACAGTCCTTCTGCAACCCAGTTTCCAATCGCTGCTCTCTGCTACTATCCTTCTGCATCCCAGTCTCCAACATCTGCTTTTTGCAACCGTCCTTCTGTACCCAAGTCTCCGACCTCTGCTCTCTGAAAGGATCCTTCTGCACACCAGTCTCCATCCTCTGCTCTCTGGAATAATCCTACTGCACCCCAGTCGCCACCCTCTGCTCTCTGTAAAAATCCTTCTGCACTGCAGTCTCCAAACTCTACTCTACGAAATATTCTTCAGCAACACAGTCTCCAAACTCTGCTCTCTTTAAAAGGCTTTCTGAACCCCAGTCTCCAAACTCTGCTATCTCTATCAGTCCTTCTGCACCCCAGTCTCCAAACTCTGCTCTCTGTAACAGTCTTTCTGCATCTCAGTCTCCTACCTCTGCTCTCTGCAACAGTTCTTCTGCACTCCAGTCTCCAACATCTGCACTCTGAAACAGTTCTTCTCCACTCCAGTCTCCAACCTCTGCTCTCTTTAACAGTCCTCCTGTATTGCAGTATCCATATTCTGCTCTCTGTAATGGTCCTTCTGCACCTCAGTCTCCAAACTCTGCTTTCTGTATAAGTCACTCTGCACCCCAGTCTCCAACATCTGCTATCTGAAACAGTCCTTCTGCACCTCAGTCTCCAAATTCTATTCTCTGCAAAAATCCTTCTGCACCCAAGTCTCCAACACCTGCTCCCTGCAACAGTTCTTCTTCACCCCAGTTTCCAACCTCTGCTATCTGCAAAAGTTTTTCTGCACCCCAGTCTCCAATCTCTGCTCTCTGTTACACTCCTTCTGCACCCATGTCTCCAACCTCTGCTCTCTGCAACAGTCCTTCTACACCCCAGTCTTCAACCTCTGCTCTGTTTAACAGTCTTTCTGCAACCTAGTCTCCAACCTCTGCTTACTGTAACAGTCCTTCTGCACCATATTCTCCAACCTCTACTCTCTGTTTCAGTCTTTGAATACCGCAGTCTCCTACCTCTGCTCTCTGTAACGGTCCCTCTGCACCCCAATTTCTAACCTCTGCTTTCTGTAACAGTCCTTCTGCACCTCAGTCACCAAACTCGGCTCTCTATAACTGTCCTTCTGCACCTCAGTCTTCAACGTCTGCTTTCTGTAACAGTATTTCTGCACCTCAGTCTGAATCCTCTGCTCTCTGCATGATCCTTCTGCACCCCAGTCTCCAACCACTGCTCTCTGTAACAGTCGTCCTGCACCTCAGTCCCAAACCCCTGCTCTCTAAAATCCTTCTGCAACCTCTCCTCTCTATAACGATTCTTCTGCAGCCCAGTCTCCACCCATGCTCTCTGCAACGATTCTTCTGCAACTCAGTCTACATACTCTGCTCTGTGTATCAGTCCTTCTGAACCCCAGGATCCAACATTTGCTCTCTGCAATATTTCTTCTACACCCAGGTCTCCAAACTGCGCTCTCTGTAACTGTCCTTCTGCAACTCAGTCTGAAAACGCTGCTTTCTGCAACAATTCTTCTGCACCCCAATCTGTAACCTCTGTTCTTGTAACACTCCTTTTGCACCTCTGTCTCCAAAAGGCTCTCGGTAAGTTTCTTTTGCAACCCTGTTTCGAAACTGTGCTATCTGTAACAGTCCTTCTACAACCGAGTCTACAACCTCTGCTCTCTGCAACAGTCCTACTGCACCCCAGTCTTCAACCTCTACTCTCGGTAAGATCCTTCTGCACCCCAGTCTCCAATCTCTGCTCTCTGTAACAGTCCTTTTGTACCCCAGTCTCCAAACTCTGCTCTCTGCTACAGTCCTTCTGCACCCAGGTCTTTAACCTCTACGCTCTGTAAGATCCATCTTCACCGCAGTCTCCAAACTCTGCTCTCTGTAACAGTCCTTCTGCACCCCAGAATCCAACCTCTTCTCTGTGCATCAGTCCTACTGAAAGCCAGTCTCCAACCTCTACTCTCTGTAAGATCCTTCTGCACGTCAGTCTCCAAACTCTGTTCTCTGCAATAGTCGTTCTGCACCCCGGTATCCAACCTGTGCTCTCTGGAAAAGTCCTTCTGTACTTCAGTCTCCAAACTCTACTGTCTGTAATGGTCCTTATGAAGTCCAGTCTCCAACCTCTGCTTTGTTTATCAGTCCTTCTGCACCCCAGTCTCCACCCTCTGCTCTCTGTATCAGTCCTTTTGCACCTATATCTCCAACCTCTACTCTCTGCAACAGTCCTTCTGCACCCCTGTCTCCAACCTCTGCTTTCTGCAATATTTCTTCTACACTCAGATCTCCTAACTGTGCTATCTGTAACTGTCTTTCTTACCCCAGTCTCCAAACTCAGCTCTCTGTAAAGATCCTTCTGCACCCCATTCTTCAACCTCTGCTCTCTCCAATATTCTTTCTGCACCTCAGTTACAAACCTCTGCTCTCTGCAACGATCCTTCTGTACACCAGTCTCCAACATCTGCTCTCTGTAACAGTCCTTCTGCACCTCAGTATCCAACCTCTGCTCTCTGTACCAATACTTCTGTACCTCAGTCTTCAACCTCTGCTCTTGATAACAGTCCTTCTGTACCTCAATCACCAACATCTTCTCTCTGTAACAGGCCTTATGCACCCCAGTCTTCAAACTCTGCTCTCTGTAACAATTCTTCTGCACCCCAGTCTCGAACCTCTGCTCTCTGTGACAGTCCTTCTGCACCCGAGTCTCCAAACTCTGCTCTGTGTAACAATCCTTCTGCACCCCAGTCTCCAACCTCTGCTCTCTGTGCAGTTCTTCTGCACCACAATCTCCAACCTCTGCTCTCTGTAATGGAACTTCTCCAACCCAGTCTCCCACCTCTTCTCTCTGCAAAGATCCTTCTGCACCTCAGTCTCCAACCTCTGCTCTCTGCAACAGTCCTTTTGCACTCCAGTCTCCAATTTGTGCTCTTGTAAGATCCTTCGGCATCCCAGTCTCCAGCATCTGCTCTCTGTAACAGTCCTTCTGCACCCCAGTATCCAACATCTGCTCACAGCAACGATCCTTCTTCTCAACAGGCTCCAACCTCTGCTCTCTGCAATTGTCTTTCTGCACCCCAGTCTCCAAACTCTGCTCTCTGTTACAGTCCTTCGGTACCGCAGTCTCCAAACTCTTCTCTCTGTAACGGTCCTTCTGAACCCCAATTGCCAACCTCTTCTTTCTGTAACAGTCCTTCTGCAAATCAGACTCAAATCTCTGCTCTTTGTAACAGTCCTTATGAACCTCAGTCTGAAACCTCTGCTCTCTGTAATGGTCCTTCTGCACCTCAGTCTCCAACCTCTGCTCTCTGTAACAGGTCTTCTGCAACCCAGTCTCCAAACTCTGCTCTGTAACAGGACTTCTGCACCCCAGTCTCAGAACACTTCTCTATGCAACGATCCTTCTGAAACTCAGTCTTTAACCTCTGTTCTCTGCAACAGTCCTTCTGCACCCCAGGCTTCAAACTCTGCTCTCTGTAATAGTCTTTCTGTACCGCAGTCTCCAACCTCTTTTCTCTCTAACGGTCATTCTGCACCCCAGTTTCCAAATGCTTCTTTGTGTATCAGTTATTCTGCACCCCAGTCTCCAACCAGTGCTCTCTGTATAAGTCCTTCTGCACCTCAGTCTCCAACGTCTGCTTTCTGCAACAGTCCTTCTATATCCCAGTCTTCAACCTCTGTGCTCTGCAATGATTCTTCTAAACCACAGTCTCCAACGTCTGTTCTCTTCAACAGTCTTTCTGACCACAGTCTCCAGCCTCTGCTCTTTGTAAGATCATTCTGCACCTTAGTTTCCAAACTCTGCTCTTTGTGACATTCTTTCTGAACACCAGTCTCAAGCCTCTGTTCTTTGTAACAGTACTTCTGCACAACAGTCTCCAGTCTCTGCTCACTGAAACATTTCCTCTGCACACCACTCTCCAAACTGTGCTCTCTGTAACTGTTTTTCTTACCCCAGTCTCCAACATCTGCTCTCTGTAACAATCTTTCTGCACCTCAATCTTCAACTTCTGCTCTCTGCAACGATCCTTCTGAACCTCAGTTTGCAACCTCTGCTCTCTGCAACGATCCTTCTGCACCCCAGTTTCCAAACTCTGCTCACAGTAACAGTCCTTCTACACCTCTGTCTCCAACCTCTCCTCTCTATACGAATCCTTCTGCACCTAAGTCTCCAACGTCTGCTCTCTTTAACAGTCCTTCTGCACCTCAGTCTCAAAACTCTGCTCTCTGTAACAGGCTTTCTGCACCCCAGTCTCTAAACTTTGCTCTCTGTAAGAGTTCTTCTGCACCCCAATCTCGAACCTCTGCTCTCTGTAACAGTACTTCTGCAACCCAGTCTCCAACCTCTTCTCTCTGCAACGATCCTTCTGTACCTCAGTCTCCAACATCTGCTCTCTGCAACAGTCCTTCTGCACGTTAGTCTCCAGACTCTGCTCTCTTTCAGATCCTTTTGCATCCATTTCTCCAACCTCTGCTCTCTGTAACAGTCCTTGTGCACCCCATTATCCAAACTCTGCTCTCTGTAAAATTCCTTTGCACCTCAGTCTCCAACAATTGTACTCTTTAATGGTCCTTCTGTACCCCAGGCTCCGACCTCTGTTCTTTGTAACAATCCTTCTGCACCTCAGTCTCCAACATCTGCTCTCTGTAACAACCCTTCTGCATCCTTCTGCTCCCTACAACGGTCCTTCTGCACCAAAGTCTCCAAACTCTGCTCTCTATAACAGTCCTTTTATACCGCAGTCTCCAAACTCTTCTCTCTATAATGGTCCTTCTGCACCCCAATTGCCAACATCTGCTTTCTGTAACAGTTCTTCTGCACCTCAGATTCCAACCTCTGCTCTATGTAACAGTCTTTCTAAGCCTCAGTCTGAAACCTCTACTCTCCGCAACGATCCTTCTGCACCCCAGTCTCAGACCTCTGCTCTGTGTAACATGTCTTCTGCACCCCAGTCTCCAAACTGTGCTCTCTGTAACAGGCCTTCTGCACCCCATTCTCCAACCTCTTCTCTCTGCAACGATCTTTCTGCACCTCAGTCTTCAACCTTTGCTCTCTGCAACAGTCCTTCTAAACCCCAGTCTCCAACCTCTGCTCTCTGCTACGATCCTTCTGCATCCCAGTCTCCAAATACTGCTCTCTGCAACAGTTTTTCTGCACCCCAATCTTCAACTTCTGCTCTCTGCTACAGTACTTCTGCACCCCAGTCTCCAACCTCTGCTCTCTGCTATATTTCTTCTGCATCCCAGTTTCCAAACTCTGCACTCTGAAACGATTGTTCTGCACTTCATTCTCCAAACTCTGCTCTCTGCAACCAACCTTATGCACCCCAGTCTCCATCCTCTGCTCTTTGTAAGAATCCTTTTGCACCCCAGTCTCCAACGTCTCCTCTCTGTAAAAGTCCTTCTGCACCTCAGTCTCCAAGTTCTGCAATCTTTAACAGTAATGCTGATCCCCAGTTTCAAACCTCTGCTCTCAGAAATGATCTTTCTGCACCTCAGTCTCTAAACTCTGCTCTCTTTAATAGTCCTTCTGCACCCCAGTCTCTAAAATCTGCTCTCTGCAACGATCCTCCTTGTCCACAGGATCCAACCTCTGTTATCTGCAATGGTCCTTCTACACCCCAGTTTCTAAACTCTGCTCTCTGAAACAGTCCTTCTGCACCCCAGTCTCCAACCTCTGCTCTCAGTTACAGTTCCTCTGAACCCCAATCTCCAAACTCTGCTCTCTGTACCACTCCTTCTGCACCCCAGGCTCCAGCCTCTACTCTTTGTAAAAGTCCTTCTGCACCTCAGTCTCCAACCTCTGCTCTCTGTAAGATCCTTCTGCAACCCATTCTCCAAACACTGCTCTCTGTAACAGTCCTTCTGCACCCCAGTCTCCAAACTCTGCTCTCTGTAACAGGCCTTCTGCACCCCAGGCTTCAAGTTCTGCTCTCTGTAACAGGCCTTCTGCACCCGAGTCTCCAACATGTGCTCTCTGCAACGATCTTTCTGCACCCAAGTCTCCAAACTCTGCTCTCTGTAACATCTTTCTGTAACCCAGGATCCTTCATCTGCTCTCTCTAACAGTCCTTCTCCACCTCAGTCTAAAAACTCTACTCTCTGCAAAAATCCTTCTGCACCCGAGTTTCCAAACTTTGCTCTCTGTAACAGTCCTTCTGAACCTCAGTCTCCAAAATGCTCTCTGTAAGATCCTTCTGCAACCTAGTCTCAAAATTGTGTTAAGTGTAACAGTCCTTCTGTACCCCAGTCTCCAATGTCTGCTCTCTGTAACAGGCCTTCTGCACCCTTGTCTCGATTCTCTACTCTCTGTAACAGGCCTTCTGCACCCCAGTCTCCAACCTCTTCTCTCTGCAAGGATCCTTCCTCACCTCAGTCTCCAACCTCTGCTCTCTGCAACAGTCTTTCTGCACCCCAGTCTCCAGCCTTTGCTATCTTTAACAATCCTTCTGCACCTCAGTCTCCAACCTCTGCTCTCTGCAATGGTCCTGCTACACCTCAGTCTGAAAACTCTACTCTCTGTAACATTCCTTCTGTACCTCAGTCTCCAACATCTGCTCTCTGTATCAGTCTTTCTGCACCCCGTATCCAACCTCTGCTCTCTGTAAGAATCTTCTGCACCCCAGTTTCCGAACTCTGCTCTCTGTAACATTCCTTCTGGTCCCCAGTCTCCAAACTCTGCTCTCTGTAACAGTCCTTCTGCTCCCCAGTCTCCAACCTCTGCTCTCTTTAACAGTCCTTCTGTACCGCAGTCTCCAACCTCTGCTCTCTGTAACAGTCCTTCTGTACTGCAATATTTAACCTCTTCTCTCTATAACGGTCCTTCTGCACCCCAGTCTCCAACTTCTTCTTTCTGTATCAGTCCTTCTGCACCCCAGTCTCCAACATCTGCTGTCTTTAAGAGACCTGCTGCACCTCAGTCTCCAACTTCTGCTCTCTGCAAAAGTCCTTCTGCACCCCAGTCTCCAACCTCTGCTCTCAATAACAATCTTTCTGTACCTCAGTCTCCAACCTCTACTCTCTGTTACAGTCCTTCTGCATCTCCGTCTCCAACCTCTGCTCTCTGCACCAGTAATTCGGCACCACTGTCTCAAATTCTGGTTCCTGCAACAGTCCTTCTTCACCTCAGTTCCCAAACTCTGATCTCTGCAATGGTCCTTTTTAATCCCTGTCTCCAACCCCTGCTCTGTAACAATCCTACTGCACCCCAGTCTCCAACGTTTGCTCTCTACAACGATCCATCTGCACCCCATTCTCCAACATCTGCTCTCTGCAACAATCCTGTACCTTAGTCTGAAAACTCTGCTCTCTGCAACGATCCCTGTGAATCCCAGTCTCTAAATTCTGCTTTCTGTAAAAGTCCTTCTGCACCTCAGTCACCAATCTCTGCTCTCTGTAACAGTCCTTCTGCACCCCAGTCTCTAAACTCTGCTTTCTGTCACCGTCCATCTGCAAACCGGTCTCCAACTTCTGCTCTCTGTAAAAATCCTTCTGCACCCATGTCTCCAACCTCTGCTCTCTGCAACAATCCTTTTACACAGCAGTCTCCAAACTCTGCTCTTTGAAAAAGTCCTTCTGCACCCCAGTCTCCAACATCTGCTCTCTGCAACAGTCCTTCTGCAACTCAGTTTGAAAACTCTGCTCTCTGCAACTTTCCTTGTGCACCCCAGGCTCCAAACTCTGCACTCTGAAACAGTCCTTCTCTACCTCATTCTTCAACCTCTGCTCCCTGTAACAGTCCTCGTGTAGTGCAGTCTCCAAAACCTGCTCTCTGTAACGGTCCTTCTGCACCCCAGTCTCCAAACTATGCTTTCTGTATCAGTCCTTCTGCACCCCAGTCTCCAACCTCTGCTCTCTGTAACAGTCCTTCTTAACCTCAGTCTTCAAACTCTGCTCTCTGCCACAGTCCTCATGCACCAATGTTTCAAATATCTACTCCCTGGAACATTCCTTCTGCACCTCAGTCTCTGACCTCTACTCTCTGTAACAGTCCTTGTGCACCTCAGTCTCCAACATTCCCTCTTTGTATAATTTTTCTGCAACCAAGTCTCAAAACTCTGCCCTCTGTAACAGTCCTTCTGCACGCCTTCTCCAAACTATGTTCTCTGTAAAAGTCCTTTTGCACCCCAGTCTTAATACTCTGCTCTCTACAATGATCCTTCTGCACCCCAGTCTCCATCCTCTGCTCTTTGCAAAAGTCCTTCTTCACCCCAGTCTCCAATGTCTGCTCTTTGTAACAGTCCTCTTGTAGTGCAGTCTCCAAAATCTGCTCTCTG
Organism: Ictidomys tridecemlineatus; assembly: GCF_052094955.1. NCBI lineage: Eukaryota > Metazoa > Chordata > Mammalia > Rodentia > Sciuridae > Ictidomys > Ictidomys tridecemlineatus. The sequence continues at coordinate 116,537 of NW_027524781.1, forward strand.
TAACGGTCCTTCTGTACTCCAGTCTCAAACCTCTGCTCTCTGTAACAGTCCATCTGCACCTCAGTCTCCAAACTCTGCTCTCTGCAGCAGTCCTTCTGCACCTCAGTCTGAAAACTCTGTTCTCTGCAATGACCCTTCTGCACCCCAGTCTCCAACCTCTGCTCTCTGAAACTGTCCTATTGTACCTCAGTCTCCAAACTCTGCTCTCCATAAAATCCTTCTGCAACCCTGTTTTCAAACCCTGCTTTCTGTAACAGTTTTTCTGCACCCCAGTCTCCAACCTCTGCTCTCGGTAACAGTCCTTCTTCACCTCAGTCTCCAAACTCTGCTCTCTGCCACAGTCCTCCTTCACCAACGTCTCAAACCTCTACTCCCTGCAACACTCCTTCTGCACCTCAGTCTCTAAACTCTGCTCTCTGTAACAGTCTTTCTTTATAGCAGTCTCAAAACTCTGCTCACTGTAATAGTCTTTCTGAAGCCCAGTCTCCAACTTAAGCTTTCTCTATCAGTTCCTGTGCACCCCAGTCTCCAACCTCTGCTCTAAGTAAAGGTCCTTCTGCAACCCAGTCTTCAACCTCTGCTCTCTGCAACGATCCTTCTGCACCTCAGTCTCAAAACTCTACTCTCTGTTACAGTCCTTCTGCACCCCAGTCTCAAACCTCTGCTGTCTGCAATGATCTTTCTGTACAGCAGATTACATCATCTGCTCTCTGCACCCCACTCTAAAAACCCTGCTCTCTACAACAATCCATTTGCACCCCAGTTTCCAACCTCTGCTCTCTGCAAAAGTCCTTCTGCACCCCAGTCTCCAACATCTGCTTCCTGCAACAGTCTTTGTTTACCTCAGTCTTACAACTCTGCTCTCTGCAATGATCCTGTTGCACCCCAGTCTCCAAACTCTGTTCTCTAAAACAGTTATTCTGCACCCCAGTATCTAACCTCTACTCTCTGTAACAGTCCTTCTGTACTGCAGTCTCCAATCTTTGTTCTTTGTAAGGGTACTTATGCACCCCAGTATCCAACCTCTGTTTTCTGTATCCGTCGTTTTTCACCACAGTCTCCAAACTCTGCCCGCTGTAACAGTCCTTCTGAAACTCAGTCTGCAAACTCTGCTCTCTGCAACAGTACTTCTAAACTCCAGTCTTTATCCTCTGCTCTCTCCAACAGTCCTTTTGAACCACAGACTCCAACATCTTCTCTCTAAAACCGTTCTTCTCCACCCCAGTCGAAAAACCTCTGCTCTCTGTAAAAGTCCTTCTGCACTGCAGTCTCCAAAATCTGCTCTCTGTAAGATCCTTCTGCAAACCAGTCTGTAAACTCTGCCTTCTGTAACAGACCTTCTGCCCACCTACTCCAACCTCTGTTTTCTGTAACAGTCCTCGTGTAGTGCAGTCTCCAAAATCTGCTCTCTTTAACTGTCCTTCTGCACCCCAGTCTCCACCCTCTGCTTTCTGTATCAGTACTTCTCACCCCAGTCTCCAACCTCTGCTCTCGGTAACAGTCCTTCTTCACCTCAGTCTCCAAACTCTGCTCTCTGCCACAGTCCTCCTGCACAAACATCTCAAACATCTACTCCCTCCAACACTCTTTCTGCACCTCAGTCTCAAAACTCTGCTCTCTGTAATAGTCTTTCTGAAGCCAAGTCTCCAACGTAAGCTTTCTCTATCAGTTCCTCTGCACCCCAGTCTCCAACCTCTGTTCTCAGTAACAGTCCTTCTGCATCCCAGTCTCAAACTTCTGTTCTCTGCAACATTTTTTCTACACCCCAGTCTCCATCTGTGCTCTCTGTAACTGTCCTTCTGCACCCCAGTCTCCACCCACTGATCTACGTAACAATCCTTCTGGACCTCAGTCTCCAACCTCTGCTCTCTACAACAGTCCTTCTGCTCTTAAGTCTCCAACCTCTACTCTGTGTAAAAGTCCTTCTGCACCTCGGTCTCAAACATTTGCTCTTTGTAAGATTCTTCTGAACCCAGTCTCCAAACTCTGCCCTCTGTAAAAGTCCTTCTGCACCCCTTCTCCAAACTCTGTTCTGTGTAACAGTACTTTTGCACGCCAGTCTCAATACTCTGCTCTCTACAACGATCATTCTGCACCCCTGTCTCCATGCTCTGCTCTCTAAAAAGTCCTTCTCCACTCCAGTCTCCAAACTCTGCTCTTTGTAACAGTCCTCCTCTATAACAGTCTCCAAAATCTGCTCTCTGTAACGGTCCTTGTGCACCCCAATCTCCAACCTCTGCTCTCTGTAACAGTCCTTCTGCACCCCAGTCTCCAACATCTGTTCTCTGAAACGATCGTTCTTCTCCCCAGCTTCCAACCTCTGCTCTCTGCAATGGTTTCTGCACCACAGTTTCGAACCTCTGCTCTTTGTAACAATCCTTCTGCACCTCAGTCTCAAAACTCAGCTCTCTGCAACAGTCCTTCTGCACCGAAGTCTCCAACCTCTGCTCCAGGTAACAGTTCTACTGCACCCAAATCTCCAAACTCTGCTCTCTGTAACACTCCTTCTTCGCCCCAGTCTCCACACTCTGATCTCTGTAACAATCTTTCTGGACCCCAGTTTCCAACCTTTGCTCTCTGAAACAGTCCTTCTGAAACTCAGTCTCCAAAATGTTCTCAGTAAGATCCTTCTGAAACCCTGTCGCAAAACTGTGCTATCTTTAACAGTGCTTCTGCACCCCAGTCTCCAACCTCTATTCTCTGCATCAGTCCTTCTGCACCCAAGTCTCCAAACTTTGTTCTCTTTAACAGTCCTTCTGTACTGCAGTCTCCAGCCTCTGCACTCTGTAATGGTCCATTTGCACCCCAGTCTCCAATGTCTGCTTTTCGTATCAGTTCTTCTGCACCCCAGTCTCCAACCTGTGCTCTCTGTAACTGTCCTTCTGCACCCCAGTCTTCAACCTCTGCTCTCTGTAGCGATCCTTCTGCACCTCAGTGTCCAACCTCGGCTCTCTGCAAGGATCCTTCTGCACCTGAGACTCAAACATCTGTTCTCTGCAATGATCCTTCTACAAACCAGTCTCCAAGCTCTGCTATCTGTAACAGTCTTTCTGAACATCAGTGTCAAAACGCTGCTCTTTGTAACAATCCTTCTGCATCTCAGTCTCCAACCTCTGCTCTCTTTAATAGTCCTTCTGCACCTCAGTCTCCAAATTCTGCTCTCTGTAAGATCCATCTGAACCCCAGTCTCCAAAGTCTGCTCTCTGCAACAGTCCTGCTGCACCACATTCTCTAACCTCTGCTTACCAGTTCTTCAGCACCCCAGTCTCCAAACTATGCTCTCTGTAACATTCTTTCTGCACCTCAGTCTCCAACCTCTGCTCTCTGTAACAGTCTTTCTGCACCTCAGTCTCCAACCTCTGCTCTCTGCAATAGTCCTTCTGTACTGCAGTCTCCAAACTCTTCTCTCTCTAAAATTCCTTCTGCACCACAGTCTCCAACCTCTGCTCTCTGTAACATTCCCTCTGCACCTCAGTCTCCAAACTCTGCTCTTTTCGACAGTTCTTCTGCACTCCAGTCTCCAACCACTTCTCTCTGCAACAGTTCTTCTGCATCCCAGTCTCCAATATCTGCACTCTGAAATACTCCTTCTCAACCCCAGTCTCCACCCTCTGCTCTCTGTAACAGGCCTCCTGTACTGCGGTCTTTAAAGTCTGCTCTCTGTAATTTTCCTTCTTCACCACAGTCTCCAACCTCTTCTTTCTCTATCAGTCCTTCTGCACCCCAGTCTCCAACCAGTGATCTCTGTAACAGTCCTCCTGCATCTCAGTCTCCAAACCCTGCTCTCTACAACATTTCTTCTGCACCCAAGTCTCCAAACTCTGCTCCCTCCAACAGTCCTTCTACAGCACAGTCTCCAATTTCTGCTTTCTGCAACAGTCCTTCTCCACCCCAGTCTCCAAAATCTGCTCTCTGTAACAATCCTTCTGCACCTCAGTCTCCAACCTCTGCTCTGTGTAAGATCTTTTTGCAACGCAGTCTGCAAACTCTTCCCTCTGTAACAGTCCTTCTGCACCCTTTCTCCAAACCTTTCTCTCTGTAACAGGCATTCTGCACCACAGTCTCCAACCTCTGTTCTCTGTAACAGTCCTTCTGCACCCCAGTCTCTAACCTCTGCTCTCTACATCGATCCTTCTTCACCCCAGTCTCCAACGTCTACTCTCTACAACAGTCCTTCTGCACCCAAGTCTCCAACAACTGCTCTCTGTAAGATCCTTAAGCACCCCAGTATTCAACCTCGGCTCTCTGTAACAGTCCTTCTGCACCCCATGCTCAAACCTCTTCTCTCTGTAACAGTTTTTCTATACAGCAATCTCCAAACTCTGGTCTCTGTAACGGTCTTTCTTCACCCCAATTTCCAACCTCTGCTTTCTGTAACCTCAATCTCAAAACTCTGCTCTCTAGAGCAGGCCTTCCACACTCCAGTCTTAAAAATCTGCTCTCTCCAACGATTTATCTGCACCTCAGTCTCCAACCTCTGATTTCTGCAACAGTCCTTCTGCACCTCAGTCTCCAAATTCTTCTCTCTGTAAGATCCATCTGAACCCTAGTCTCCAAAGTCTACTCTCAACAACAGTCCTGCTGCACCACAGTCTCCAACCTCTGCTGTATTTACCAGTTCTTCAGCACCCCAGTCTCCAAACTCTGCTCTCTGTAACAGTCTTTTGCACCTCAGTCTCCAACCTCTGCTTTCTGCAATAGTCTTTCTGCACTCCAGTCTCCAACCTCTGCTCTCTGCAACAGTCCTTCTGCACCCCATTCTCAAAACTCTGCTCTCTGCTACGATCCTTCTGGACCCCAGTCTTTAACCTCTCCTCTCTGTAACAGTCCTTCTGAACCACAGTCTCCAAACTCTGCTCTCTATAACAGTCCTTCTGCACCCCAGTCTCCAGCCTCTCCTCTCTGGAAAAGGCCTTCTGCACGCCAGTCTCCAAACTCTTCTCTCTGTAGCAGGCCTTCTGAACCCCAGTCTCCAAAATCTGTTCTCTGCAATGATCCTTCTGCACCCCAGTCTCCAACATCTGCTCTCTACAATGATCCTACTGCAACCCAGTCTTCTATATCTGATCTCTGCAACAGTCCTTCTGCACCTCAGTCTCCAAATTCTGCTCTCTGTAAGATCCTTAAGCACCCCAGTATCCAACCTCTGCTCTCTGTAACAGTCTTTCTGCTTCCGAGTCTTCAACCTCTGCTCTCTGCAACAGTCCTTCTGCACGCCAGTCTCCAACCTCTGCTTTCCACCACAGTCCTTCTGCACCCTAGTTACCAACATCTGCTCTGTGCAATGACCCTTCTGCACCCCAGTCTCCTACCTCTGCTCTCTGTAACAGTCCTTCTACACCTCAGTCTCTCAACTCTGCTATCTGTAAGATCCTTCTGACACCCAGTCGTTAAACTCTGCACTCTGTAACAGTCCTTTTGCACCCCAGTCTCCAAACTCTGCTCTCTGTAACAGTCTTTCTGCACCCCAGTCTCCAACCTTTGCTCTCTGCAATGATCCTACTGCACCCCAGTCTCTAAACATTGATCTCTACAAGAGTCCTTCTGCACCTCAGTCTCCAAATTTTGCTCTCTGTAAGATCCTTCTGCACACCTGTCTCCAAGCTCTGCTACTTTCATCGATCTTTCAGCACACCAGTCTCCAACATCTACTCTATGTAACAGAACTTCTGCACGTCAGTCTCCAATAACTGCTCTCTGTAACAGTCTTTCTGCACACAGTCTCCAAACTCTGGTCTCTGTAATATCCTTCTGCACTCCAGATTCTAATCTCTGTTCTCTGTAACATTTCTTCTCTTCCCCAGTCTTTATTTTCTGCTTTGTGCAAGTGTCCTGCGGTACCCCAGTCTCCAACGTCTGTCCTCTGCAACAGTCCTTCTGCTCCCAGTCTCCAACATCTGCTCTCTGTAACAGTCCTTCTGTACCACAGTCTCCAACCACTGCTCTCCATAATGGGCATTCTGCACCCCAGTCTCCAAATACAGCTTTCTGTATCAGTTCTTCTGAACCTAAGTCTCAAACCTCTGCTCTCTGTATCTATCCTTCTGCACCTCAGTCTTTAACCTGTGCTCTCTGTAAAATTCCTTCTGCACCCCAGTCTCCAACCTCTGCTCTCTGCAACAGTCCTTCTGCACCACAGTCTCCAAATTCTGCTCTCTTTAAGATCCTTTTGCACCCCTGTATCCAACCTCTGCTCTCTGTAACAGTCCTTCTGCATCCAATTCTCCAACCTCTGCTTTCTGTAGCAGGACTTCCAAACCTCAGTCTCTAAACTCTGCTCTCTGCAACAGTCCTTCTGCAGCATATTCTCCAACCTCTGCTCTCTACAACAGTCCTTCTGCACCCTAGTTGCAAACATCTGCTCTCTGCAATGACCCTTCTGCACCCCAGTCTCCTACCTCTGCTCTGTGTAACAGTCCTTCTGCTCCTCAGTCTCCCAACTCTGCTCTCTGTAAGATCCTCCTGCATCCCAGTCTTTAAACTCTGCACTCTGTAACAGTCCTTCTGCACAACAGTCTACAACCTCTGCTCTCTGTAAAATGCCTTCTGCACCCCAGTCTTCAACCTCTTCAATTTGCATCGATTCTTCTCCACCGCAGTCTCCAAAATCTGCTCTCTACAACAGTCTTTTTGCACCCAGTCTCCAAACTCTGCTCTCTTTAAGATCCATCTGAACCCCAGTCTTTAACATCTGCTCTCTGTTACAGTCCTTCTGCACCCCAGTCTGAATCTCCGATCTCTGTAACAGTCTTTCTGCACCTCAGTCTCTAACCTCTGCTATATTTAATAGTCCTTCTTCACCCCAGCCTCTAAAATCTTCTCTCTGCAACTGTTTTTCTGAACCCCAGTCTCCAAAATCTGTTCTCTGCAGCAGTCCTTCTGAACCCCAGTCTGCAAACTCTGCTCTCCGTAACAGTCCTTCTGCACCCCAGTCTCCAACCTCTGCTCTCTGTAATAGGCTTACTGCACCCGAGTCTCTAACCTCTGCTATCTGTAACAGTCCTTCTACACCCCAGTCTCCAACCTCTGCTCTCTGTAATAGGCTTACTGCACCCGAGTCTCTAACCTCTGCTATCTGTAACAGTCCTTCTACACCTCAGTCTCAAAACTCTGCTCTCTATAATATCCTTCTGCACACCAGTCTCCACACTGTGATATCTGTAACAGGCCTTCTGCACCACAGTCTCCAACCTCTGCTAACTGCAAGTAAACTTCTGCACCCCATTCTCCATGTTCTGCTCTCTAAATAAGTCCTTCTGCACCCCACTCTCGAACATCTGCTCTCTGCAACAGTCCTTCTGCACCTAAGGCTGAAAACTCTGCTCTCTGCAACAATCATTCTGCAACCCAGTGTCCAACCTCTGCTCTCTGTAACAATCCTTCTGCAACCCAGTCTCCAACCTCTGCTCTCTGTAACAATCCTTCTGCACCTCAGACTCCAAACTCTGCTCTCTATAATATCTTTATGCACACCAGTCTCCAAAATGTGATATCTGTAACAGGCCTTCTGCACCCCAGTCTCCAACCTCTGATCCCTGCAAGAATCCTTCTGCACACCTGTCTCCAAGTTCTACTCTCTGAAAGAGTCTTTCTGCACCCCACTCTCGAACATCTGCTCTCTGCAACAGTTCTTCTGCACCTAAGTCTGAAAACTCTGCTCTCTGTAAAAATCATTCTGCAACCAAGTCTCCAAACTCTGCTCTCTGTAACAGTATTTCTGCATCTCAGTCTCAAAACTCTGCTCTCTGTAGCAGACCTTCTGCACCCCTGTCTCCAAAATCTGCTCTCTGCAATGATCCTTCTTCTCCCCAGGCTCCAACCTTTTCTCTCTGCAAGGATCATTCTGGACCTCAGTTTCAAACCTCTACTATATGCAACAGTTATTCTGCACCCTAGTCTCCAACCTCTGCTCTCTGTAAGATTCTTCTGCACCTCAGTCTTCAACCTGTGCTCTCTGTAAAAGTCCATATGCACCCCAGTATCCAACCTCTGCTCGCTGTAACAATCTTAGGCACCTAAATCTCCAATTTCAGCTCTGTGCATCGGTAATTCTGCACCCCAGTCTCCAAAGTCTGTTCTCTGCAACAGTCCTTCTGCACCACAGTCTCCAAAGTCTGCTTTCTGTATCAGTTCTTCTGTACCCCAGTCTCCAACCTCTGCTCTCTGTAACAGTCCTTCAGCGCCTCAGTCTACAACCTCTCCTCTCTGTAACAGTCCTTCTGCAACCTTGTCTCCAACCTCTACTCTCTGCAACATTTTTTCTGCAACCCAGTCTCCAACCTGTGCTCTCTGTAACTGTCCTTCTGCACCCCAATCTCCAATATCTGCTCTCGGTAAGTATCGTTCTCCACCATAGTCTCCAACCTCTGTTCTCCTCATCGATCATTACGCACCTCAGTCTCCAACCTCTGCTCTCTGCAACGATCCTTCTGCACCCCAGTCTTCAAGCACTGGTCTCTGTAACAGTCATTATTCAGCTCAGTATCACACCTATGCTCTCTGTAAGATACTTCTGCACACCAGTCTAAAACATCTGCTCTCTGCAATGATCTTTAGAACCCCAGTCTCCAACCTCTGCTCCCTGTAACAGTACTTCTGTACAGCAGTATTCAAAATCTGCTCTCTGTAACGGTTTTTCTACACCTCAGTCTCCAACCTCTACTTTCTGTATTAGTCTTTTAGCACCCCAGTCTCCAAACTCTGCACTCTGTAACAGTTCTTCTGCACCTCAGTCTCCAAACTCTGCACACTGCACCAGTCCTCTGCACGCCAGTATCCACCCTCTGCTCTCGGTAACAGATCTTTTGCACTCCAATCTCCAAACTCTGCTCTCTGTTACACTCCTTCTGCACTCCAGTCTCCACCCTGTGATCTCTGTAACAATTCGTCTGGACATCAGTCTCCAACCTCTGCTCTCTACAACGTTCCTTCTGCTCCTCAGTCTCCAAACTCTACTCTATGTAAATGTCCTTCTGCATCTCAGTCTCCAAACTCTGCTCTCTGTAAGATCCTTCTGCAACCAATTCTCCAAACTCTCCTCTCTGTATCAGTCCTTCTGCACCCCAATCTCCAAACTCTGCTCTCTGTAACAGGCCTTCTTCACCCCAGTCTTATAAATCTGCTCTCTTTAAGAGGCCTTCTGCACCCAAGTCTCCAACCTCTGCTCTCTGCAACGATCATTCTGCACCCCAGGATCCAACATCTGCTGTCTGCAACAGTTTTTCTGCACCTCAGTCTGAAAACGCTGCTCTCTGCAACAATCCTTCTGCACTCCAGTCTTAAACCTCTGCTCTTGTAACACTTCTTCTGCACCTCTGTCTCCAAAATGCTCTCTGTAAGATCCTTCTGCAACCCAGTCTCGAAACTGTTTTATCTGCAAAAGTCCTTCTGCACTCCAGTCCCCAACCTCTGCTCTCTGGAACAGTCTTTCTGCACCCCAGTTTCCAAACTCTACTCTCTGTAAGATTTTTCTGCACCACAGTCTCCAAACTCTTCTCTCTGTATCAGTCCTTCTGCACCCAGGTCTTTAAACTCTGCTCTCTGCAATATATTTTTCTGGACCCCAGTCCCTAATCTGTGCTCTCTGTAACAGTCCTTCTGCACCCCAGATTCCCACATCTGCTCTCTGCAACGATCCTTCTTCTACCCAGTCTCTAAACTCTGCTCTCTGTAAAAGTCCTTTTGTATCGCAGTTTCCAACCTCTTCTCTTTGTAAAGGTCCATCTGGTCCCCAATTGCCAACCTCTTCTTTCTGTAACACTCCTTCTACACCCCAGTCTCCAAACTCTTCTCTCTGGAATGATCCTTCTGCACCTCAGTCTCCTAACTCTGCTCTCTGTAAAAGTCCTTGTGCACCTCAGTCTCCATTTTTGCTCTCTGTAATGGTCCTTCTGGACCCCAGTATCCAAACTCTGCTCTCCGTAATGGTCCTTCTGCACCCCAATTTCCAAAGTCTGCTTTCTGTAACAATCCTTCTACACCCCAGTCTCCAAACTCTCCTCTCTGTACCAATCCTTCTGAACCTCAGACTCCAACCTCTGCTCTCTTTAACAGTCCTTCTGCACCTCAGTCTCCAAATTCTGCTCTCTGCAACAGTCCTTCTGAACCTCAGTCTCCAACCTTCGCTCTCTGTAATGGTCCTTCTGTACCCCAGTATCCAACTACTGCCCTCTGTATCAATCCTTCTGAACGTCAGTCTCCAACGTCTGCTCTCTGTAACAGTCTTTCTGCACCCTAGTCTCCATCATCTGCTCTCTACAACGGTCCTTCTGCACCAAAGTCTCCAAACTCTGCTCTCTCTGGTCCTTCTGTACCACAGTCTCCAAACTCTTCACTCTATAACGGTCCTCCTGCACCACAATTGCCAACCTCTGCTTTCTGTAACAGTCTTTCTGAACCTCAGATTCTAACCTCTGCTCTCTGTAACAGTCCTTCTAAGCCTCAGTCTGAAACCTCTGCTGTCTGCAACAATCTACTGCACCCCAGTCTTCAAACTGTGCTCCCTGCAACAGGTCTTCTGCACCCCAGTCTCCAACTCTTCTCTCTGCAACGATCCTTCTGCACCTCAGTCTCCAACTTCTGCTCTCTGCAACAGTCCTTCTAAACCGCAGTCTCCAACCTCTGCTCTCTGCAATGATCCTTCTGCATTCCAGTCTCCAACAACTGCTCTCTGCAGCAGTCCTTCTGCACTCCAGTCTCCAAACTTTTCTCTCTGCGAAAGTACTTCTTCACCCCAGTCTCCAACATCTGCTCTCTGCAACATTTCTTCTGCACCCAAGTCTCTAAACTGTGCTCTCTGTAACTGTCCTGCTGCACTTCAGTCTCCAACTTCTTCTCTCTGTAGCGATCCTTCTGCACCTTATTCACCAACCTCTGCTCTCTGCAATGATCCTTCTGCACCCCAGTCTCTATTCTCTGCTCACTGCAAGAATCCTTTTGCACCCCAGTCTCCAACCTCTCCTCTCTGTAAAAATCCTTCTGCACCAAATTCTCCAAGTTTTTCAATCTGTAACAGTCCTTCTGCACCCCAGTCTCAAAACTCTGCACTCAGAAAAGATCTTTCTACACCTCAGTCTCCAACCTCTGCTCTCTTTAATAGTCTTTCTGCACCCAGTCTCCAACATCTGCTCTCTGCAACGATCCTTCTTCTCCCCAGGTTCCAACGTATGCTCTCTGCAATGGTCCTTCTACATCCCAGATTCCAAAATCTGCTCTCTATAACAGTCCTTCTGCACCTCAGTCTCCAAACTCTGCTCTCTGAAACAGTCTTTCTGCACCCCTGTCTCCATCCTCTGCTCTCAGTAACAGTTCTTCTGCACCCCAATCTCCAAATTCTGCTCACTGTAACACTCCTTCTGCACCTCAGTCTCCACCCTCAACTCTCTGTAAAAGGCCTTCTTCACCTCAGTCTCCAACCTCTACTCTCTGTAAGATCCTTCTGCAACCCATTCTCCAAACGCTGCTCTCTGTAACAATATTCTGCAACCCAGTCTCCAAACTCTGCTCTCTGTAACAGGCCTTCTGCACCCCAGTCTTCAAACTCTGCTCTCTGTCACAGTCCTTCTGCACCCTAGGATCCAACATCTGCTCTCTGAAACAGTCCTTCTGCACCTCAGGATGAAAACTCGGCTATCTGCAAAAATCTTTCTGCACCCGAGTTTCCAAACTTTGCTCTCTGTAACAGTCCTTCTGAACCTCAGTCTACAAAACGCTCTCTGTAAGATCCTTCTGAAACCCAGTCTCGAAATTGTGCTATCTTTAACAGTCCTTCTGCATCCCAGTCTCCAACTTCTGCTCTCTGTAACAGGCGTTCTGCAGCCCAGTCTCCAATCTCTGCTCTTTGTATCAGGCCTTCTGCACCCCAGTCTCCAACCTCTGCTCTCTGCAACAGTCCTTCTGCATTCCAGTCTCCAACCTCTGCTCTCTGCTAAAGTACTTCTGTACACCAGTCTCCTACATCTGCTCTCTGTATCAGTCATTTTACACCTCAGTCTCCAAACTCTGCTTCCTGCAGCAGTCCTTTTACGCCCCAGTAACCAAAATCTGCTCTGTGTAACGATCCTTCTGCACCTTAGTTTCCAAACTCTGCTCTCTGCAACGATCCATCTGCACCTCTGTCTCCAACCTCTGATCTCTGTATCAGTCCTTCTGCACCACAGTCTCCAAACCCTGCTCTCTGCAAAAGTCCTTATGCACACAAATCTCCAAACTCTGCTGTCTGCAACATTTCTTCTGCACCCCAGTCTCCAACCTGTGCTCTCTGTAACAGTCCTTCTGCACCCCAGTCTACTAACTCTGCTCACTGTAACAGTCCTTTTGTATCGCAGTATCAAACCTCTTCTCTTTGTAATGGTTCATCTGCTCCCCAATTGCCAACCTCTGCTTTTTGTAACAGTCCTTCTGCACCCCAGTCTCCAAACTCTTCACTCTGCAACGATGTTTCTACACCTCAGTCTCCAAAATCTGCTCTCTGTGAAAGTCCTTCTGCACCTCAGTCTCCATTCTTTGCTCTCTGTAATTGTCCTTCTGCACCCCAGTATCCAATCTCTGCTCTCTGTAACAAACCTTCTGCACCCCAGTCTCCCAAATCTGCTCTCTGCAATGGTCCTTCTGGACCCCAGTCTACAAACTCTTCTCTCTGTAACAGTCCTTCTATACGGCAGTCTCCAACCTCTTCTCTCTATAACGGTCCTTGTACACCCAATTTTTAACCTGTGCTCTCTGTAAAAGTCTTTCTAAGCCTCAGTCTGAAACATCTGCTCTCTGCAACAATCCTTCTACACAACAGTTTCCAAACTGTGCTATTTGTAACAATCCTTCTGCACCCAAGTCTCCAACATCTGCTCTCTGTAACAGGTTTTCTGAAACCCAGTCTCCAAACTCTGCTCTCTGTAACAGGCCTTCTGCATCCCAGTTTCCAAACTCTGCTCTCTGCAAAAGTCCTTCTACACCCCAGTCTCCAACCTCTTTTCTCTGCAACGATCCTTCTGCATCCAAGTCTCCAATGTCTGCTCTCTTTAAGATCATTCTGCACCTCGTTCTCTAAACTTAGCTCTCTGTAACAGTCATTCTGCACATCAGTCTCCAAACTCAACTCTCTGCAACGGCCCTTGTGCACCCCAGGATCCAACCTCTGTTCTCTGCAGCTGTCCTTCTGCACCCCAGGCTACAAACTGTGCTCTCTGTAACAGTCCTTCTGCACCCCAGTCTCCAAACTCTACTTTCTGTATCAGTTATTCTGCACCAAAGTCTGAAAACTTTGCTCTGTGTAACAGTCCTTCTGAACCTCAGTCTCCAAATTCTACTCTCTGCAAAAGTCCTTTTGCACCCATGTCTTCAACACCTGCTCCCTGCAACAGTCCTTTTTCACCCCAGTTTCCAAACTCTGATATCTGCAACAGTCCTTCTGCAACCCAGTCTCCAAACTCTGCTCTCTGCAACAGTCCTTCTACACTCCAGTCTTCAACCTCTGCTCTGTTTAACAGTCCCTCTGCAACCCAGTTCCAATCTCTGCTGTCTGCAACGATCCTTCTGATTCCAGTCTCGAATATCTGCTTTCTGCAACCGTCCTTCTGCACCCAAGTCTCCAAACTCTGCTCTCTGCAACGATCCTTCTGCACACAAGTCTCCAACCTCTGCTCTCTGCAATAATCCTACTGCACCCAAGTCACCAACCTCTACTCTCTGTAACAATCCTTCTGCACCGCAGTCTCCAAACTCTGCTCTACATAATATTCTTCTGCAACCCAGTCTCCAAACTCTGCTCTTTGTAACAGCCCTCTGTACCCAGTCTCCAACCTCTGCTCTCTGTAACAGCCTTCTGCACCCCAGGCTCTAAACTCTGCTCTGTGTTTTAGCCCTTCTGCACCTCAGTCTCCAAACTCTTCTCTCTTTAATAGTCTTTCTGCATCTCAGTCTCCTACCTCTACTGCAGTTCTTCTGCACACCAGTCTCCAACTTCTGCACTCTGAAACAGTTCTTCTCCACTCCAGTCTCCAACCTCTGCTCTCTGTAACAGTCCTCCTGTATTGTAGTCTCAAAACTCTGCTGTCTGTAATGGTCCTTCTGCACCTCAGTCCCCAACCTCTGCTTTCTGTATCAGTCCTTCTGCACCCCAGTCTCCAACCTCTGTTATCTCTAACAGTCTTCTGCACCTCAGTCTCCAAATTCTACTCTCTGCGAAAGTCTTTCTGTACCCATGTCTCCAACACCTGCTCCCTGCAACAGTCCTTCTTCACCCCAGTTTCCAAACTCTGCTATCTGCAACAGTCCTTCTGCACCCCAGTCTCAAAACTCTGCTCTCTGTATAATCCTTCTGAAACCCAGTCTCCAACCTCTGCTATTTGCAACAGTCCTTCTGCACCCTAAGTCTCCAACATCTGCTCTGTATCAGTTATGCACCCCTGTCTCCAATATCTACTCTCTGTAACAGTCCTTCTTCACCTCAGTCTACAATCTCTGCTCTGTGTAAGATCCTTCTGCAACCTTGTCTAAAAACTCTGCTCTCTGTAACAGTCCTTCTTCACCTAAGTCTCCAAACTCTGTTCTTTGCAACACTCATTCTGCACCCCAGTCGCCACCCTCTACTCTCTGTAACAGTCTTGCTGTACCATAGTCTTCAAATTCTTCTCTCTCTAACGGTCTTTCTGCACCCCAGTCTCCAACCTCTGCTTTCTGTATCTGTCCTTCTCAACCCCAGTCTACAACCTCTGCTCTCTGTAACAGTCCTTCTGCACCTCATATCCAAACTCTACTATCTGCAACAGTCCTTATGCCCCCCAATCTCTAACCGCTGCTGTCTGCAAAATTTCTTCTGCACCCCAGTCTGCAATGTGTGCTGTGTGTAACAGTCCTTCTGCCGCCAAGTCTCCACCTCTGCTCTCTGCAATGATCCTTCTGTACCTCAGTCTTAAAACTCTGCTCTCTGCAACAGTCATTCACCACCCCAGTCTCCAAAATCTGTTCTGTGTAACAGTCCTTCTCCACCTCAGTCTTCAACCTCTACTCTCTGCAAGAGTCCTTCTGCACCCCAGTCTTCAACATCTGCTCTCTAAACAGTCCTTCTGCACTTCAGTTTCCAAAATCTGCTCTCTGCAACACTCCTTCTGAACTCCAATGTCCAAACTCTTCTCTCTGCCACGATCTTTCTGCACCGCAGTCTCCAAACTCTGCTCTCTGAAAGATCCTTCTGACCCCAGTTTTAAAACTCTGCTCTCTGTAATATTCTTTCTCCAAGCCAGTCTCCAACCTCTGCTTTCTGCAAAGGTCCTGATGCACCCCAGTCTCCAACCTCTGTACTCTGCAACACTCCTTATCCTCCCCAGTCTCCAAACTCTGCTCTCTGTAACAGTCCTTCTGTACTGCAGTCTCCAAACTCTGCTCTCTGTAAAGGTCCTTTTGCACGCCAGTCTCCAACCTCTGCTTTCTTTGTCCTTCCATGTGAACCTCAGTCTCCAACCTCTGCTCTCTGCAAAAGTCCTTCTGCAACCCATTCTCCAACTTCTGCTCTCTGCAACAGTCCTTCTGAACAACAGTATCTAACATCTGCTCTCTGAAAAAGTCCTTTTGTACCCTAGTCTCCAACCTCTGCTCCCTGCAACAGTCCTTCTGTCCTGCAGTCTCCAACTTCTGCTCTCTGCAACGAACTTGTGCACCCCAGTCTCCAACATCTGCTCTCTGCAAAAGTTCTTCTGCACCTCAGTCTGAAAATTTTGCTTTCTGCAACAATCCTTCTTCACCCCAGACTTAAACATCTGCTCTCTGTAACAGTCCTTCTGCGCCTCAGTCTCCAACCTCTGCTCTCTATAACAGTCGATCTACACCTCACTCTGAAACCTCTTCTCTCTACACGAACCATCTGAATCCCAGTCTCCAACCACTGCTCTCTGTAACATTCCTCCTGCACCTAAGTCTCCAACACTGCTCTCTGTAAGATACTTCTGCCACCCAGTCTCCTAACTTTGCTTTCTATAACAGTCCTTCTGCACCCCAGTCTTTAACCTCTGCTCTATTTAATAGGGCTTCTGCACCCCAGTCTCCAAACCCTGCTCTCTGTAACAGGCCTTCTGAACCCCAGTCTCCAAACTCTTCTCTCTGCAACAATCATTTTACACCTCAGTCTCCAAAATCTACTCTCTGTAAGATCCTTCTACAACCAGTCTCCCAACTATGCCCTCTCTAACAGGCCTTCTGCACCCCAGTCTTCAAAGTCTGTTCTCTATAACAAGACTTCTGCACCCCAGTCTCCAAACACTGCTCTCTGCAACAGTCCTTCTGCGCCCCAGTCTCCAACATGTAGTCTCTGCAACATTGCTTCTGCACCTCAGTCTTAAAACGCTGTTCTCTGCTACGATCCTTTTGCACCTCAGTCTTCAAACTCTACTCTCTGTAACAGTACTTCTGCACCTGGGTCCCCAACATCTGCTCTCTGTTAGATCCTTCTTCAACCCAGTCTCCAAACTCTTTGATCTGTAAGAGTCCTTCTGGAGCCCTTCTCCACACTCTGCTCTCCCTAACAGGCCTTCTGCACCCCAGTCTCTAAACTCTGCTCTCTGTAACAGTCTTTGTGCACCTCAGTCTCCAACCTCTCTTCTCTGCAATGATCCTTTTGCACCCCAGTCTCCAACGTCTCCTCTTCTCAACAGTCCTTCTGCACCTCAGTCTCTAAATTCTGCTCTTGGCAACAGTCCTCCTTCACCCAAGTCTCCAGCCTCTGCTCTCTGCAACAGTCCTTCTAAACCCCAGTCTTCAACCTGTGCTGTGTGTAACAGTCTTTCTGCACCCAAGTCTCCAACCTCTGCTCTCTGTAACAATCCTTCTGCACCCCAGTCTCCAAACTTTGCTCTCTGTAACAGTCCTTCTGCACCATATTATGAAACCTCTGTAACATACAGTCTTTCTATACTGCAGTCTCCAACCTCTGCTCTCTGTAACAGTCCGTCTGTACCCCAATTTCAAACCTCTGTTTCGGTAACAGTCCTTCTGCACCTCAGTCACCAAACTCTGCTCTCTGTAACAGTCCTGCTGCAACTTAGTCTCCAACCTCTTCTCTCTGTTACAGTCCTTCTGCACCTCAGTCTGAAACCTCTGCTCTCTGCACGATCCTTCTCTAATAACTGCTCTCTGTAACATTCGTCCTGCACCACAGTCACCAACCATTGCACTCTGTAAGATCCTTCTTCAACCCAGCATGAAAACTCTGCTCTCTATAAAATCCTTCTGCAACCCAGTCTCCAACCTCTGCTCTCTGTAGCACGCCTTTTGCACCCCTGTCTCCAAACTCTGCTCTCTGAAACAGTCCTTCTGAACGTCAGTCTGCAACCTCTGCCCTCAGTATCGGTCCTTCTGCACCCCAGTCTCACACCTCTGCTTTCTGTATAATAATTCTTCACTACAGTTTCCAAAAATTGCTCTGTATAACAATCCTTCTGCATCTCAGTCTCCAACCTCTGCTCTCTGAAATAGTCTTTCTGCACCCCAGTCTCCAACCTCTTCTTTCTGCAAAATTCCTTCTGCACCCCAGTCTCTAACCTGTGCTCTCTGTAACAGTCCTTCTGCACCGCAGTCTCCCACCTCTTCTCTCTGTAACGATCCTCCAGCAGCCCAGTCTCCACCTCTACTCTCTTCAATGATTCTTCTGCAACTCAGTCTCCAACTTCTGCTCTCTTCATCGATTCTTCTGCACCCCAGACTCCACCTCTGCTCTCTGTAACTGTTTTTCTTCAAATCAATCTCCAAACTCTGCTCTCTACAGCCGTCCTTCTGCACCCCTGTCTCTAACCTCTGCTCTCTGCAACGATCCTTATGCACCCCAGTCTCTAACATCTGCTCTCTGTAACATTCCTTCTGCAACCCTGTCTCCAAAGTCTCCTCTCCTGAAAACTCCTTCTGCACCCCAGTCTCCAACCTCTGTTTTCTGTAAGGTCCTTCTGCACCCCAGTTTCCAAACTCTGCTCTCTGTAACATTCTTCTCCAACCCAGTCTACAACCTCTGCTTTTCTCAACGGTTCTGATGCAACCCAGTCTACAACATCTGTTCTCTGCAACAGTCCTTCTACTTTCCAGTATCAAAACTCTGCTCTCTGTAACAGTCCTTCTGTACCGTTGTCTCCAACCTCTGCTTTCTCTAACGGTCCTTCTGCACCCCAGTCGCAAAGATCTGCTTTCTGTATAAGTCCTTCTGAACCACGGATTCCAACCTCTGCTTCCTGTAACAGTCCTTCTGCACCTTTGACTCCAACCTCTGAACTCTGCAACCTTACTTCTGCTCCCCATTCTCTAACCTCTGCTATCTGTAACAGTACTTCTGTACTACAGTTTCCAACCTCTGCTCTCTGTAACGGTTCTTTTGCACCCCAGTCTCAACCTCTGCTTTCTTTATCAGTAATTCTGCACCCCAGTCTCCAACCTTTGCTCTCTGTAACATTCTTTCTGCACCTCAGTCTCCAACTTCTGCGCTCTGCGACAGTTCTTCTGCACCCCAGTCTCTAAACTCTGCTCTCAGCAACAGTTCTTCTGCACCCCAGTCTCAAACCTCTGCTTTCTGTATCAGTCCTTCTGAACCCCAGTCTCCAAACTCTGCTCTCTGTAACAGTTATTCTTCACCTCAGTCTCAAAATTCTGCTCTCTTCAGCAGTCCTCTGGACCCAACTATTTCCACACCTGCACCTTGCAACAGTCCTTCTTCACCTCATTCTCCCACCTCTGCAATTTGCAACAGTCTTTCTGTACCCCAGTCTCCAACTTCTTCTCTCTGTAACAATCCTTCTGCACCTCAGTCTTCAACCTCTGTAAGATCCTTCTGCAACTCAGTCTCCAAACTCTGCCCTCTGTAACACTCGTTCTGCATCCTTTCACCAAACTCTGCTCTCTATAACAGGCCTTCTGCACCTCAGTCTCCAAACTCTGTTCTCTGTAACAGTCCTTCTGCACCCCAGTATCAAACCTCTGCTCTCTGCAAAGATCCTTCTGAACCCGAGTCTTCAAGCTCTGTAATCTCCAACAGTCTTTCTGCACCTGAGTATGAAAACTCGTTTCTCTGCAATGATACTTCTGCACCCCAGTCTCAAAACTCTGCTCTCTTTAACAGTCTTCTTCCACCTGCAACCCTGTCTCTAAACTCTGCTCTCTGTAACAGTCCTTCTGCACCCCAGTCTACAACGTATGCACTCTGCCACAGTCTTTCTAAATCCCAGTATCCAACCTCTTCTCTCTGCAACAGTCCTTCTGCACCCCAGTATCCAACTTGTGTTCTCTGTAACAATCTTTCTGCATCTCAGTTTCCAAACTCTGACCTCCGCAATGGTCCTATTGCACCCCAGTCTCTAGCCTCTGCTCTCTGCAACGATCCTTCTGCACCCCAGTCTCCAACATCTGCTCTCTGCAGCAGTCCTTGTGTACATCAGTCTGAAAACTCTGATCTCTGCAAGGATCCTTGTGCACCACAGTCTCTAAACGCTTCTTCCTGTAAAAGTCCTTCTGCAACTCAGTCTCCAACCTCTGCTCTCTGTAACAGTCCTTCTGAACCCCAGTCTCCAACCTCTGCTCTCTGTAAGATTCTTCTACACCACAGTTTCCAAACTCTGCTCTCTGTAACATTTCTTCTCCACCCCAGTCTCCAACCTCTGCTCTCTGCAAGGGTCTTTCTGCACGACAGTCTCCCACCTCTGGTCTCGGCAACAGTCCTTCTGCACCCCAGTATCCAAACTCTGCTCTGGGTATCATTTCCTCTTAACCTCAGTCTCCAACCTCTGCTTTATGTGAGATCTTTCTGCAACAAAGTCTCAAAACTCTGCTCTCAGTAACAGTCCTTATGCACCCCAGTCTCAAACCTGTGCTCTGTGCAACAGTTCGTCTGCACTACAGTCTCCAACCTCTGCACTCTGAAAGATCCTTCTGCACCCCAGTCTCCAAACTCTGATCTCCGTAACAGTCCTTCTTCACCCAACTCTCGAAACTCATCTTTCTGTAACAATCTTTCTGCACCTCAGTCTCCAACATCTGCTCTCTGCAACGGTTCTTCTGCACCTCATTCTCCAACCTCTGTTGTCTGCAAGAGTCTTTCAGCATGTCAGTCTCCAACCTCTGCTCACTGCAAAAATCCTTCTGCACCCCAGTCTCCAACCATTGTTCTCGGTAACATTTCTTCTGCACCTCAGTCTCCAACCTCTGCTCTATGTTAGATACTTCTGTCAAACAGTCTCCAATCTCTGCTCTCTGTAACAATCCTTCTGCATCCCAGTCTCCAACCTCTGTTCTGTGCAACAGTACCTCTGCACCCCAATCTCCAATCTCTGCTCTCTGTTAGTTCTTCTGCACCCCAATCTCAAAACTCTGATCTGTGTAACAGTCCTTTTTCACCCCAGTCTCAAACCTCTGCTCCCTGCAACAATTGTTCTGCACCCCAGTCTCCAACTTCTGCTCTCTGAAACAGTTTTTCTGCACCCCAGTCTTTAACATCTACTCTCTGAAACAGTCCTAATGTATCTCATTCTCCCACCTCTGCACTCTGCAACAGTTTTTCTGTACCCTGGTCTCCAAACTCTGCTCTCTGTAACAGTCCTTCTGTACTGCAGTCTCCAACCTCTGCTCTCTGTGAGGTTCATTCTCGGCCCAAGTCTCCAACGTCTGCTTTCTGTACCAGGCCTTCCACACCCAAGTCTAAAACCTCTGCTCTCTATAACAGTCCTTCTGCACACCAGTCTACAACCTCTGCTCCCTGCAACAATCCTTCTCCACCCAAGTCCCCAAGTTCTGCTCTCTTAAACACTCTTTCTGCACCCCAGTCTCGAACATCTTCTCTCTGCAACAGTCATTCTGCACCTCAGTCTGAAAACTCTGCTCTCTGAAACAATCATTCTGCACCCCAGTCTCCAACCTCTGCTCTCTGTAGCAGTCCTTCTACACATCAGTCTCCAAACTCTGCTCTCTATAATATCCTTCCGCACTCTAGTCTCCAAAATGAGATATATGTAACCGGCCTTCTGCACCCCAGTCTCCAACCTCTGCTCCCTGCAAGAATCCTTCTGCACCACTGTCTCCAAGTTCTGCTCTCTGAAAGAGTCCTTCTGCACCCCACTCTCGAACATCTGCTCTCCGCAACAGTCCTTCTGCACCTCAGTCTGAAAACTCTGCTCTCTGCAACAATCATTCTGCAACCCAGTCTTCAACCTCTGCTCTCTGTAACAGTCCTTCTGCACCTCAGTCTCAAACTCTGCTCTCTATAATATCGTTCTGACAACAAGTCTCCAAACTGTGATATCTGTAACAGGCCTTCTGCACCCCAGTCTTCAACCTCTGCTCCCTGCAAGAATCCTTCTGCACCACTGTCTCCAAGTTCTACTCTCTGAAAGAGTCCTTCTGCACCCCACTCTCGCACATCTGCTCTCTGCAACAGTCCTTCTGCACCTAAGTCTGAAAACTCTGCTCTCTGCAAGAATCATTCTTAAACCAAGTCTTCAAACTCTGCTCTCTGTAACACTCCTTCTGCACCTCAGTCTTCAAACTCAGCTCTCTATAATATCCTCTGCACACAAGTCTACAAACTATAATATCTGTAACAGTCCTTCTGCACCCCAGTCTCCAACATCTGCTCTCTTTAACAGGCCTTCAGCACGCCAGTCTCCAAACTCTACTCTCTGTAACACGCCTTCTTTACCCCAGTCTCTAAACTCTTTTCGCTGAAACGATCATTCAGCACCTCAGTCTCCAACCTCTGCTCTCTGCAACAGTCCTTCTGCACCTCAGTCTCCAAACTCTGCTCTCTGTAAGATCCTTCTGCACCCCAGTTTTCAAACTCTGCTCTCTTTAACAGTCCTTTTGCACCCCAGTATCTATCCTCTGCTCTCTGTAACAAAACTTCTGCACCCCAGTCTGCAACCTCTGCTCTCTGTAACAGTCCTTCTATACCTCAGTCTCCAGTCTCTGCTCTCTGTAACGGTCCTTCCGCACCCCAGTCTCCAAACTCTGCTTTGTGTATCAGTCATTCTGCAACCCAGTCTCCAAACTCTGCTCTCTATAACAGTCCTTGTGCACCCCAGTCAAAAATCTATGCTCTCTTCAACATTTCTTCTGCACCCCAGTATCCAACCAATGCTCTCTGTAACTGTCCTTCTGCACCAGAGTCTCCAACCTCTTCTCTCTTTAACATCCCTCTGCACCTCAGTCTCCAAACTCTGCTCTCTGCAACGATACTTCTGCACCGCAGTCTTCAATCTCTGCTCTCTGTAACAGTCCTTCTGCACCTCAATCTCTAAAATCTGCTCTCTGTAAAAATCTTTCTGCAACTCAATCTCCAAACTCTGCTCTCTGTAACAGTCCTTCTGCAACTCAGTATCCAACCTCTGCTCTCTGTAATGATCCTTCTGTACCTCAGTCTCCAACCAATTCTCTCTGTAGCAGGCCTTCTGCACTGCAGTCTCTAACCTCTGCTTTCTGTAACAGTTCTTCTGCAATCCAGTCTTCAAGCTCTACTCTCTGTTACAGTCCTGCTGCACCCGAATCAAAACTCTGCACTCTGTAACAATCTTTCTGAACCCCAGTCTAAAAACTCTGCTCTCTTTAACAGTTCTTCTGAACCAGAATCTCCAAACTCTGCTGTCTGTAAAACTCCTTATGCAACCCAGTCTCCATCCTCTTCTGTCTTTAAGAATCCTTCTGCACCCGAGGCTTCAACCTCTGCTCTCTGTAAAAGTCCTTCTGCACCTCAGTCTCCAACCTCTGCTCTCTGTAATGATTCTTCTGCACCTCAGTCTCCAAACTCTGCTCTCTGTAACAGTTTTTTTGCATCTCAGTCTCCAACATCTGCTCTCTGCAATGATCCTTCTTCTCCCTAGGCTCCACCCTCTGCTCTCTGCAATGGTCCTTCTTCACCCCAGTCTCTGAACTCTGCTCTTTATAACAGTCCTTCTGTACTGCAGTCTCCAAACTTTTCTCTCTGTAACGGTCCTTCTGCACCCCAATTGCCAAACTCTTTTTTCTATAATAGTGCTTCTGCACCTCAGACTCCAACTTATGCTCTCTGTAACAGTCCATCTGCACCTCAGTCTGAAACCTCTGCTCTCTGCCACGATCCTTCTGTACCCCAGTCTATGAACTGTGCTATCTGTAACAGTCTTTTTGCACCCCAGTCTCCAACCTCTGCTGTCTGTAAAACGCCTTCTGCACTCCAGTTTCCAAACTCTGCTCTCTGTATCAGGCCTTCTACACTCCAGTCTCCAATGTCTTCTCTCTGCAACGATCTTTCTGCACCTCAGTTTCCAACCTCTACTCTCTGCAACAGTTATTCTGCACCGCAGTCTCCAACTTCTGCTCTCTGTAAGATTCTTCTGCACCTCAGTCTCCAACCTTTGCTCTCTGTATAAGTCCATATGCACCCCAGTCTCCAAACTCTTCTCTCTGTAACAATCTTAGGCACCTAAATTTCCAACTTCAGCTCTCTGCATCGGTCATTCTGCACCCCAGTCTCCAAACATTGTTCTCTGCAAAAGTCCTTCTGCACCACAGTCTCCAAAGTCTGCTTTCTGTATCAGTTCTTCTGTACCCCAGTCTCCATCCTCTGCTCTCTGTAACAGTCTTTCTGCACCTCAGTCTACAACCTCTGCTCTCTGTAACAGTCCTTCTCCAACCTAGTCTCCAACCTCTACTCTCTGCAACATTTCTTCTGGACCCAAGTCTCCAACCTGTTCTCTCTGTAACTGTCCTTCTGCACCCCAGTCTCCAACATCTGCTCTCTGTATGTATCGTTCTCCACCATATTATCCAAACTCTGCTCTCTTCAACGATCATTTCGCACCTCAGTCTCCAACCTCTGCTCTCTGCAACGATCCTTATGCACCCCAGTCTTCAACCACTGGTCTCTGTAACAGTCCTTATGCAGCTCAGTCTCCAAATTATGCTCTCTGTAAGATACTTTTGCACACCAGTATACAACATCTGCTCTCTGCAATAATCCTTTAGAACCCCAGTCTCCAACCTCTGCTCCCTGTAACAGTCTTTCTGTAAAGCAGTTTCCAAACTCTGCTCTCTGTAACGGTCCTTCTACACCCCAGTCTCCAACCTCTACTTTCTGTATTAGTCTTTCTGCACCACAGTCTCCAAACTCTGCTCTCTGTAACAGTTCTTCTGCACCTCAGTCTCCAAACTCTACACTCTGCAACAGTCCTCTGCACCCCAGTCTCCACCCTCTGCTCTCGGTAACAGTTCTTCTGCACCCGAATCTCCAAATTCTGCTCTCTGTAACACTCTTTCTGCACTCCAGTCTCCACCCTGTGATCTCTGTAAAAATTCGTCTGGACATCAGTCTCCAACCTCTGCTCTATACAACGTTACTTCTGCTCCTCAGTCTCCAAACATTACTCTCTGTAAAAGTCCTTCTGCACCTCAGTCTCCAAACTCTGCTCTCCGTAAGATCCTCTGCAACCAATTCTCCAAACTCTGCTCTCTGTAACAGTCCTTCTGCACCCCAATCTCAAAAGTTTACTCTCTGTAACAGGCCTTCTGCACCCCTGTCTTATAACTCTGCTATCTTTAATAGGCCTTCTGCACCCAAGTCTTCAACCTCTGCTCTCTGCAGCGATCCTTCTGCACCCCAGGATCCAACATTTGCTCTCTGCAACAGTACTTCTACACCTCAGTCTGAAAACGCTGCGCTCGGCAACAATCTTTCTGCACCCCAGTCTTAAACCTCTGCTCTTGTAACACTTCTTGTGCACCTCTGTCTCCAAAATGATCTCTGTAAGATCCTTCTGCAACCCAGTCTCGAAACTGTGCTATCTGTAACAGTCCTTCTGCACTCCAGTCTCCAACGTCTGCTCTCTGCAACAGTACTTCTACACCCCAGTCTCCAACCTCTGCTCTCTGCTACAGTCCTTCTACACCCCGGTCTCCAACCTCTGCTCTCAGCAACATTTCTTCTGCACCCCAGTCTCCAACCTGTGCTCTCTGAAACTATCCTACTGCACCCCGGTCTTCAAACTCTGCTCTCTGTAGCGATCCTTCTGCATTCCAGTCTCCCACATCTGCTCTCTGCAATGGTCCTTTTGCATCCCAGTCTCCAAACTCTGCTCTCTGTAACAGTTCTTCTGTACGGCAGTCTTCATCCTCTTCTCTCTATAACGGTCCTTCTGCACCCCAATTTCCAAACTCTGCTCTCTGTAACAGTCCTTCTAAGCCTCAGTCTGAAACTTCTGCTCTCTGCAACAATCCTTCTAAACCCCAGTCTCCAAACTGTGCTATCTGTAAAAATCCTTATGCACCCCAGTCCCCAACATCTGCTCTCTATAACAGGTCTTCTGCAATCTAGTCTCCAAACTCTGCTCTTTGTAACAGGCCTACTGCACCCCATTCTCCAACCTCTGCTCTCTGCAAGGATCATTCTTCACCTCAGTCTCCAACCTCTGCTCTCTGCAACAGTCCTTCTGCACCCCAGTCTCCAACCTCTGCTCTCTGTAACAGTCCTTCTGCACCTCAGTCTCCAACTTCTTCTCTCTGCAACGGTTCTTCTGCACCCCAGTCCCCACACTCTGTTCTCTGAAACAGTCCTTCTGCACCCCAGTCTCCAAATTCTGCTCTCTGCAACAGTCCTTCTGAACCCCAGTCTCCAACCTCTGCTCTCTGCTACAGTACTTCTGCAACCCAGTCTTCAACATCTGCTCTCTGTATCAGTCCTTTAGCACCTCAGTCTCCAACTTCTGCTCTCTGCAGCAGCCCTTTTACACCCCAGTAACCAAAATCTGCTCTGTGTAACGATCCTTCTGCACCTTAGTTTCCAACCTTTTCTCTCTGCAACGATTCTTCTCCACCCAAGTCTCCAAATCTGCTCTCGGCAACTGTCCTTTAACACCCAAGTCTCCAACCTCTGATCTCTGTATCAGTTCTTCTGCACCACAGTCTCCAAACTTTGCTCTCTGCCAAAGTCCTTATGCACCCAAGTCTGCTGTCTGCAACATTTCCTCTGCACCCCAGTCTCCAACCTGTGCTCCCTGTAACAGTCCTTCTGCACCCCAGTCTCCAACATCTGCTCTCTGCAATGATTTTTCTTCTATCCAGTCTCCAAACTCTGCTCTCTGTAAAAGTCCTTTTGTATCGCGGTCTCCAACCTCTTCTCTTTGTAACGGTCCTTCTGCCCTCCAATTACCAACCTCTGTTTTCTGTAACAGTCCTTCTTCACCCCAGTCTCCAAACTCTTCTCTCTGCAACGATATTTCTAAACCTCAGTCTCCAACCTCTGCTCTCTGTAAAAGTCCTTCTGCACCTCAGTCATTATACTTTGCTCTCTGTAATTGTCCTTCTGCACCCCAGTCTCCAATCTCTGCTCTCTGTAACAATCCTTCTGCATCTCTGACTCCAACGTCTGCTCTCTGTAACAGTAGTAATGCACCCCATTCTTTAATATCTGCTCTCTGTAATGGTCCTTCTGCAACCCAATCTCCAACCATTTTTCTCTATAACGTTCCTTCTGCACCCCAATTTCCTCTGTTCTCTGTCCTTCTAAGCCTCAGTCTGAAACTTCTGCTCTCTGCAACAATCCATCTAAACAACAGTCTCCAAACTGTGCTACCTGTAACAATCCTTCTCCACCCCAGTCTCCAACATCTGCTCTCTCTAACAGGTTTTCTGCAACCCTGTCTCCAAACTCTGGTCTCTGTAACTGGCCTTCTCCACCCCATTCTTGAACCTCTCCTCTCTGGAAAAGTCTTTCTACACCCCAGTCTCTAACCTCTGCTCTCTGCAACGATCCTTCTGCATCCCAGTCTCTAACGTCTGCTCTCTGTAAGATCTTTTTGCACCCCGTTTTCCAAACTTTTCTCTTTGTAACAGTCATACTGCACCTCAATCTCCCACCTCATCTTACTGCAATGGCCCTTGTGCACCTCAGTATCCAAGCTCTGTTCTCTGCAGCTGTCCTACTTCACCCCAGGCTACAAACTCTGCTCTCTGTAACAGTCCTTCTGCACCCCAGTTTCCAAACTCTAGTTTCCGTATCAGTTATATTGCACCCCAGTCTAAAACCTCTGCTCTCTGTTACAGTCATTCTGAACCTCAGTCTCCAACCTCTCTTCTCTGCAACAGTCCATCTGCACCCCAGTTTCCAACCTCTGCTCTTTGCAAACATCTTATTATACCCGAGTATCCAACATCTGCTCTCAGCAACGATCTTTCTGCATCCCAGTCTCCAATGTCTGCTCTTTGCAATAGTCCTTCTACACCTCAGTCTCCAACATCTGCTCTCTGCTACAGTCCTTCTGCACCCCAGTCTCCAACCTCTGCTCTCTGCAACATTTCTTCTGCACGCCAGTCTCCAACCTGTTCTCTCTGAAACTATCCTACTGCACCCCGGTCTCCAAACACTGCTCTCTGTAGAGATCCTTCTGCACTTCAGTCTCCAACTTCTGCTCTCTGCAACAATCCTTCTGCATCCTATTCTCCAACCACTGCTCTCTGCATCAGTCCTTCTGCACTGCAGTTTCCAAGCTCTGCTCTCTGTAACAGTCCTTCTGCACATCAGTGTCCAACCTCTGCTCTCTGTAAGGATCCTTCTGCACCTCATGTCCAAACTCTTCTCTCTGTAACAGGCCTTCTGCACCACAGTCTCCAACCTCTGCTTTCTGTATCAGTTCTTCTGAACCCCAATCTCCAAACTCTGCTTTATGTAACACTCCTTCTGCACCCCAGTGTCCATCCTCTGCTCTCTGTAAGAATTCTTTGACACTCCTGTCTCCAACCTCTCCTCTCTGTAAAAGTCCTTCTGTACCTCATCATCCAACCTCTGCAATCTGTAACGGTCCTACTGCACCCCAGTCTTCATCCTCTGCTCTCTGAATCAGTCCTTCTGCACACAAGTCTCCAAACTCTGCTCTCTGCAACATTTCTTCTACACCCCAGTCTCCAACCTGTGCTTTCTGTGACAGTCCTTCTGCACCCTAGTCTCCAACATCTGCTCTCTGTAATAATCCTATTGCACCTCTGTCTCCAACGTGTGCTCTCTGTAACTCTCCTTCGCACCCCAGTCTCCAAACATTGCTCACTGTAACAGTCCTTCTGTACCGCAGTCTCCAACTTCTTTTCTCTATAATGGTACTTCTTCAACCCAATTTCCAACATCTGTTTTCTGAAACAGTCCTTCTGATCCTCAAACTCCAATCTCTGCTCTCTGTAACAGTCCTACTAAGCCACAGTCTGAAACCCCTGCTCTCTGCAACAATCTTTCTAAACCCCAGTCTTCAAACTGTGCTATCTGTAACAATCCTTCTGCACCCAAGTCTTCAACCTCTTCTCTCTACAACGATTCTTCTGCAACTCAGTCTCCAACCTCTGCTCTCTGCAACAGTTCTTCTACACCCCAGTCTCCAACCTCTGCTTTCTGTGAGATCCTTCTCCACCCCGTTCTCCAAACTTTGCTCTCTGTAGCAATCATTCTGCACCTCAGTCTCCAACCTCATCTCTCTGCAACTGCCCTTCTGCACCCCAATATCCAACCTCTGTTCTCTGCAGCAGTCCTTCTGCACCCCAGGCTAAAAAAAATCTGCTTTCTGTAACAATCCTTCTGCACCCTAGTCTCCAAACTCTACTTTCCGTATCAGTTATTCGGCACCCCAGTCTGAAACCTCTGTTCTCTGTATCAGTCCTTCTGCACCTCAGTCTCCAAACTCTCCTCTTTGCAACAGTCCTTCTGCACCCTGTCTCAAACTTCTGCTCTGTGCAAAAGTCCATCTACACACCAGTGTCCAACATCTGCTCTCTGCAATGATCCTTCTGCATCCCAGTCTCCAACGTCTGCTCTCTGCAACAGTCTTTCTGCACCCCATTCTCCAACCTCTGATCTCTTCAACATTTCATCTGCACCCTAGTCTCCAACCTGTGCTCTCTGTAACTATCCTACTTTACCCCGGTATCCAAACTCTGCTCTTTGTAGCGATCCTCCTGCACCTCAGTTTCCAACCTCTTGTTTCAGCAACGATCCTTCTGCACCTCAGTCTCCAACGTCTATTCTCTGCCACAGTCATTCTGACCCCAGTCTCCAGCGTCTGCTCTCTGTAACATCCTTCTCCACCCCAGTTTCCAAATTCTGCTCTAGGTGACATTCCTTCTGCACCCCAGTATCCACCCTCTGCTCTTTGTAACAGTACTTCTGTACCGCAGTCTCCAATCTCTTCTCACTGCAACATTTCTTCTGCACCCCAGTCTTCAACCTCTGCTCTCTGTAACAGTTCTTCTGCACCCCAATCTCGAAACTCGGCTCTGTATAACAGTCTTCTAAACTGCAGTCTCTAACCTCTTTTCTCTGCAACGATCATTCTGAACCTCAGTCTTCAACCTCTGCTCTCTGCAACAGTCATTCTGCACCCTAGTCTCCAGACTCTGGTCTTTGTGAGATCCTTTTGCATCACTTTCTCAAAACTCTCCTCTCTGTAACAGTCCTTCTGCACCCCAGTATCCAAAGTTTGCTCTCTTTAAAAGTCCTTCTGCACCTCAGTCTCCAAACTTTGCTCTCTGTAATGGTCCTTCTGTAACGCAGTCTCCAACCTCTGCTCTCTATATCAATCCTTCTACACCTCAGTCTCCATTGTCTGCACTCTGTAACAGTTTTCTGCACCCTAGTCTCCAACATCTGATCTCTACAATGGTCCTTCTGCACCAAAGTCTTCAAACTCTGCTCTCTCTAACAGTCCTTCTGTACTGCAGTATCCAAACTCTTCTCTCTATAACGGTCCTGATGCACCCCAATTGCCAACCTCTGCTTTCTGTAACAGTGCTTCTTCACCTCAGATTCCGACTCTGCTCTCTGTATGAGTCCTTCTAAGCCTCAGTCTGAAACCTTTGCTGTCTTCAACAATCCTTCTGCACCCCAGTCTCCAACCTCTACTCTCTGTAACAGGTCTTCTTCACCCCAGTCTCCAAACTCTGGTCTCTGTAACAGGCCTTCTGCACCCTAGTCTCCAACCTCTTCTCTCTGAAACGATCCTACTGCACCTCAGTCTCCAACATCTGCTCTCTGCAACCAGTCCTTCTAAACCGCAGTCTCCAACCTCTGCTCTCTGCAATGATACTTCTGCATCCCAGTCTTCAACAACTGCTCTCTGCAACAGTCCTTCTGCACCCCAGTCTACAACATCTGCTCTCTGCTTCAGTACTTCTGCGTCCCAGTCTCCATCTCTGCTCTCTGCAGCATTTCTTCTGCACCCAAGTCTCCAAACTGTCCTCTCTGTAACTGTCCTGCTGCACCCCAGTCTCCGACCTCTGCTCTCTGTAGCGATCTTTCCTGCACCTCATTTTCCAACCTCTGCTCTCTGCAACGATCCCTTCTGCACCCCAGTCTCTATCCTCTGCTCTCTGCAACAGTCCTTTTGCACCCCAGTCTCCAACTTCTCCTCTTTGTAAAAGTCCTGCTGCACCTCAGTCTCCCAGTTCTGCAATCTGTAACAGTCCTTCTGCACCCAGTCTCAAACCTCTGAACTCAGAAATGATCGTTCTGAATCTCAGTCTCCAACCTCTGCTCTCTTTAATAGTCTTTTTGCACCCCAGTCTTCATCATCTTCTCTCTGCAACGATCCTTCTTCGTTCCCAGGCTCCAACCTCTGCTCTCTGCAACGGTCTTTCTGTATCGAAGTTTCCAAAATCTTCTCTCTGTAGCAGTCCTTCTGCACCTCAGTCTCGAAACTCTGCTCTATGAAACAGTCCTTCTGCACCCCTGTCTCCAACCTCTGCTCTCAGTAACAGTTCTTGTGCACCCCAATCTCCAAACTCTGCTCTCTGTAACACTCCTTTTGCACCCCAGTCTCTACCCTCTACTCTCTGTAAAAGTCTTTCTGCGCCTCAGTTTCCAACCTCTGCTCTCTGTAAGATCCTTCTGCAACCCATTCTCCAAACGCTTCTCTCTTTAAGAGTCTTCTGCACCCCAGTCTCCAAACTCTGCTCTCTGTAACAGGCCTTCTGCACCCAGGTCTCAAACTTCTGTTCTTTATAACATCCTTTCTGCACCCCATTCTCAAAATTTTGCTCTCTACAACGATCTTTCTGCACCCCAGTGTCCAAACTCTGCTCTCTGTAACAGTCCTGCTGCACCTCGGTCTACAACCTCTGTATTTGTAAGATCCAATTTGCACCTTGTCTAAAAACTCTGATATCTATAGGAGTTCTTCTGCACCCCAGTCTCCAACCTCTGCTCTCTGTAACAGGCGTTGTGATCCCAAATCTCCCACCTCTACTCTCAGTAACAGTCCTTTTGCACATCAGTCTCCAACTTCTGCTCTCTGCAACAGTCCTTTTGCACCTCAGTCTCCAAACTCAGCTCTCTGCATCGATCCTTCTGGACCTCAGTCTCGAAACTCTACTCTCTGTAACACTCCTTCTGCACCTCAGTCTGAAAAATCTGCTGTCTGCAAAGATCCTTCTGCACACCAGTCTCCAACATCTGCTCTCTGCAACAGTGCTTGTAAACCACAGACTCCAAACTCTGCTCTCTTCAACAGTTCTTCTGCACCCAAGGCTTCAACTTCTGTTCTCTGTAACACTCCTTCTCCACCCAATCTCAAACTTCTGCTGTCTGCAAAGATCCTTCTGCACACCTGTCTCCAACATCTGCTCTCTGCAGCAGTCCTTCTGCACCCCTGTCTCCAACCTCTGCTCTCTGCAACAGTTCTATAGCAACTAAGTCTGAAAACTCTGTTATCTGCAACGATCCTTCTGCACCCAGTCTTCAAACTCTGCCCTCTGTAATACTCCCGTTGCAAATCAGTCTCAAAACTCTGCTCTCTGTAAAATCCTTCTGCAACCCTGACTACAAACTCTGCTCTCTTTAACAGTCGTTCTGTACCCCAGTCTCTAATCTCTGCTCTCTGCAAAAGTGCTTGTAAACCCCAGTCTCCAAACTCTGCTCTCTGCAACAGTCCTTCTGCACCCCAGGCTCCATCTTCTGTTCTCTGTAACAATCCTACTTCACCTCAGTTACCAAACTCTGATCTCTGCAAAGGTCCTTCTGCACCACAGTTTCCAACCTCTCCTCTCTGTAACAATCTTTCTTCACCCCAGTCTCCAGACTCTACTCTATACTACAATCTTTTTGCACACCAGTGTCCAACCTCTGATCTCTGCAAAAGTCTTTCTGCAACCCAGTCTCCAACATCTGCTCCCTGCAACAGTCCTTCTGCACCTCAGTCAGACAACTCTGCTCTCTGCAACGATTCTTGTGCACCCCAGTCTCCAAACTCTGCTTTCTGTAATAGTCTTTCTACACATCAGTCTCCAACCTCTGCTCTCTGTAAGATTTTTCTGCAACCCAGTTTCCAAATTCTGCTCTCTGTAATATTCCTTCTGCTCCCCAGTCTCCAACCTCTGCTCTCTGTAACAGTCCTTCTGCCCCGCAGTCTCCAAACTCTGCTCTCTGTAACAGTTTTTCTGTCCCGCAGACTCCAACCTCTGCTACCTGTAAGGGTTTTTATGCACGCTAGTCTACAACTTCTGCTCTCTGTAATAATCCTTCTGTACCCCAGTTTCCAACCTCTGCTCTCTGCAATGATCCTTTTGTACCCCAGACTCCAACATGTGCTCTCTGCAAAAGTCCTTCTGCACCCCAGTCTTCAATATCTGCAGTCTGCAACATTCTACCTGAAACTCAGTGTGAGAACTCTGCATTCTGCAATGATCCTTGTGCACCCCAGTCTCCTAAACCTGCTTTCTGTAAAAGTCCTTCTGCACCTCAGTCTCCAAAATCTGCTCTCTGTAACAGTGCTTCTTCACCCCACTCTTCAATCTCTATGCTCTGTAAGATCCTTTCGAACCCCAGTTTCTAAATCTGCTCTCTGTAACACTCCTTCTGCTCCCCAGAATCCAACCTCTGCTCTCTGTAACAGTCCTTCTGCTCCCCAGTCTCCAACGTCTGCTCTCTGTAACAGTCCTTCTGTTCCTTAGTCTCCAACTTCTGCTCTCTGTAACAGTCCTTCTGTACTGCAGTCCTCAACCTCTGCTGTCTGCAATGATCCTTCTGCACCCCAGTCTCCAACCTCTCCTTTCTGTATTATTTCTTCTGTACCACAGTTTCCAAACACTTCTCTCTGTAACATTTCTTCTGCACCTCTGTTCTCAACCTCTGCTCTCTGCAACAGTTCTTCTGCACCCCAGTCTCAAACTTATGCTCTCTGCAACAGTTCTACTACAACCCAGACTCCAAGGTCTCCACTGTGTAACAGTCCTTCTCCACACCAGTCTCCAACCTCTACTCTCTGTAACAGTCCTCCTGTCGTGCATTCTCCAAAATCTTCTCTCTGTAACGCTCCTTCTGCTTCCCAGTGTTCATCCTCTGCTTTCTGTATAAGTCTTTCTGCACCCTAGTCTCCAACCTCAACTCTCTTTAAAAGTCCTTTTGCACCTCAGTTTCCAAACTCTGCTCTCTGCAACAGTCCTTCTGCACCCCAGTCTCCAACCTTTGCTCTCTGTAACAATCTTTCTGCACCTCAGTCTCCAAACACTGCTCTCTACAACGGTCCTTCTGAACCTCAGTTTCTAAACTCTACTCTCTGTATCAGTTCTTCTGCACCTAAATCTCCAACATATTCTCTCTGTAAGATATTTCTGCAACCCAGTCTGTAAACTCTGCCCTCTGGAACAGTGCTTCTGCACACCTTTTCCAACCTCTGTTCTCTGTAACAGTTCTTCTGCACCCCAGTCTCCAGTATCTGCTCTCTGCAACAGTCTTTCTGCACCTAAGTCTGATAACACTGTTCTCTGCAACAATCATTCTGCAGCCCATTCTCCAACCTCTTCTTTCTATATCAGTCCTGCTGTACCACAGTCTCCAAAATCTTCTCTCTGTAAGATCCTTCTGCAACCCTGTCTCCAAACTCTGCTGTTTGTAACAGACCTTCTGCACCCCAGTCTCCAACCTCTGCTCTGTGTAACAGGCCTTTTGCACTCCATTCTCCAAACTCTGCTGTCTGCAACAGTCCTTCTGCACCGGAGTCTTCAAACTCTGCTTTCTGTATTAGTCCATCTGCACCCCAATCTCCAACCTCTGCTCTCTGTAGCAGTCCTTCTGCACCTGAGTCTACAAACTCTGCTCTCTGCAACAGTCCTTCTGCAACCCAGTCTCCAATATCTGCTCTCCGCAAAAGTCCTTCTGCACCAATACTTCAAACTCTGCCACTGTAACAGTCCTATTGAAAGGCAGTCTCCAACTTTTTCTCTCTGCAACAGTGCTTCTGCACACAAATCTCAAACATGAGCTCTCCGCAACAGTTCTTCTTCACCCCATGTCAAGCCTCTGCTCTCTGCAGCAGTCCCTCTGCAACCCAGTATCCAACCTCCGCTCTCTATAACGATCCTTCTGGACCTCATTCGCCAAACTCTACTCTTTGTAAAAGTACTTATGCACCCCTTCTCCAAACTCTGCTCTCCGTAACAGGCCTTTTACACCCCAGTCTCCGACATCTTTTTTTTATAAAAATCCTTCTTCACCCCAGTCTCCAACCTCTGCTCTCTACAACGATCCTTCTGCACCCCAGTCTCCAACTTCTGCTCTCTGCAACAGTCTTTCTGCATCCCAGTCTCCAACATGTGCTCTCTGCAATAGTGCTTCTGCACCTCAGTCTGAAAACTCTATTCTCTGCAAGGATCCTTCTGCACCCTAGTCTCCAAAATCTGCTCTCTGTAACAGTCCTGCTGCAACTTGGTCTACAACCTCTGCTCTCTGTAAGATTCTTGAGCAACCTTGTCTAAAAACTCTGCTCTCTGTAACAGTTCTTCTGCAGCCCAGTCTCCAACATCTGATCTCTGCAACACTCCTTTTGAACCCCAGTCTCCAAACTTTGCTCTCTGTAAGATCCATCTGAACCCCAATCTCCAAACTCTACTCTCTGTAACAGTACTTCTGCACCCCAGTCTTCAAACTCTGCTCTCTCTAACAGTCCTTCTGCACCTCAGTCTCCAAACTCTGCTCTCAGCAACGATTCTTCTGCACCTCAGTCTCCAAACTCTACTCTTTGTAACAGTCCTTCTGCACCCAAGTCTCAAACCTCTTCTGTCTGCAACGATCCATCTGCACCCCAGTCTCCAAACAATGCTCTCTCTAACAGTCCTTCTGCACCTCAAAATCAGCTCTCTGTAACAGTCCTTCTGCACCTCAGTCTTCAACCTCTGCTCTCTGCAAAAGTCCTTCTACACCCCATTCTCTAACCTCTGTTCTCTGCAACAGTCCTTCTAAATCACAGTCTCCAACATCTGCTCTCTGCAACAGTCCTTCTGCACCCTAGTCTCCAACGTATGCTCTCTGTAACGGTCCTTCTGTACTGCAGTCTCGAAACTCTGCTTTCTCTAGCGGTCCTTCTGCACCCCAGTCCCTCACCTCTGCTATCTGCAACAGTCTTTCTGCACCCCAGTCTCCAACATCTGCTCTCTGTAACAATCCTTGTGCACCTCAGTCTCCAACCTCTACTCTCTGTACAGTCGTTCTGCACCTCAGTCTCCAACCTCTGCTCTGTGTAAGATCTTTCTGTAACCCAGTCTCCAAACTCTTCCCTCTGTAACAGTCCTTCTTCACCCTTTCTCCAAACTCTTCTCTCTGTAACAGGCCTTCTGCACCCCAGTCTCCAACCTCTGTTCTCCGTAATAGTCCTTTTTCACCCCAGTCTCAAACCTCTGCTCTCAATGACGATCTTTCTTCACCCCAGTCTCCAACATCTACTCTCTGCAAC
The DNA here is from genome assembly GCF_052094955.1 of Ictidomys tridecemlineatus. Lineage (NCBI taxonomy): Eukaryota > Metazoa > Chordata > Mammalia > Rodentia > Sciuridae > Ictidomys > Ictidomys tridecemlineatus. The sequence continues at coordinate 152,221 of NW_027524781.1, forward strand.
AGTCTTTCTGCACCCGTGTCTCCAAAAACTGCTCTCTGCAACAGTCTTTCTGCAGCTCAGTCTGAAAACTCTGTGCTCTGCAATGATCCTTCTGCACCCCATCTCAAAAGTCTGCTCTCTGTAACAGTCCTGCTGCACCTCAGTCTCCAAACTATGCTCTCTGTAAGATCCTTCTGCAACTCCGTCTCCAAACCCTGCTCTCTGTAACAGTCCTTCTGCACCCCAGTGTCCAACCTCTACTCTCTGTAACAGGCCTTTTGAACCCCAATCTACTACTTCTACTCTCTGTAACATTCCTTTGCACCCCAGTCTCAACATCTGCTCTCTGCAACAGTCCTTCTGCAACTCAGTCTGAAAACTCTGCTCTCTGCAACGATCTTTCTACACCTCAGTCTCCAAACTCTGCTCTCTGTAACAGATCTTCTCCACTTTAGTCTCAAACCTCTGCTCTCCGCAACAGTCCATTTCCACCCCAGTCTTCAACCTCTGCTCTCTGTAAGATCCATCTGAACCCGAGTATCCAACCTCTGCTCTTTGTAACAATACTTCTGCAGACCAGTCTCAAAAATCTCCTCTTTGTAAAAGTCCTTCTGCACCTCAGTCTCCAACCTCTGCTCTCTGCAACAGTCAATCTGGACTCCAGTCTCCAACATCTGCTCTCTGCAACAGTCCTTCTACACCCTAGTTTCTAACCTCTGCTCTCTGCAACAGTCCTTCTGCACCCCAGTCTCTAAACTCTGCTCTCTGCAAACGATCCTTATAAAACCCAGTCTCAAACGTCTGCTCTGTGCAGCAGTCCTTCTGCACCCCAGTTTCCAATCTCTGCGCTCTGTAACAGTTTTTCTATACCGCAGTCTCCAAACTCTGGTCTCTGTAACGTTTATCCTGCACCCCACTTTCCAACCTCTAGTTTCTGTAACAGTGTTTCTGCACCTCAGTCTCCAAACTCTGGTCTCTGTAGCAGGCCTTCTGCACCCCAGTCTTCAAAATCTGCTCTCTCCAAAGATCTTTCTGAACCCCAGTCTCCAACCTCTGCTCTCTGCAATGATCCTACTGCACCACAGTCTTTAATCTCTGATCTCTGCAACAGTCTTTCTGCACCACAGTCTCCAACCTCTGCTCTCTCTAACAGTCCTTCTGCACCCCAGTCTCCAAACTCTGCTTTCTGTAAGAGTCTTTCTGCACATCAGACTCCAACCTCTGCTCTCTGCAAGAGTTTTTCTGCACCCGTCTCCAAACTCTCCTCTCTGAAACGATCCTTCTGGACCCCAGTCTCCAATCTCTGCTTACTGTAACAATACTTCTGCACCACAGTCTCCAATCTCTGCTCTCTGTAAGATCCTTCTGCACTCCAGTTTCCAACTCTGCTCTCTCTAACATTCCTTCTCCACCACAGTCTTTAACCTCTGCCTTCTGCAAGTGTCCTGTGGCACCCCAATCTCCAACCTCTGACGTCTGCAAGAGTCCTTGTGGTCCGCAGTATAAATTCTCTGCTCTCCATAACGGTCTTTCAGTACCTCAGTCTCCAAACTCTGCTTTCTGTATCAGTCCTTTTGAACCTCATTCTCAAAACTCTCTGCTCTCTGTATCTATCCTCCTGCACTTCACTCTCCAACCTGTGCTCTCTGTAGTATTCCTTCTGCACCACAGTCTCCAACCTCTGCTCTCTGTAAAAGTTTTTCTATACCGCAGTCCCCAAAGTCTGATCTCTGTAACGGTCCTTTTGCACCCCAATTTTCAAACTCTGCTTTCTGTAACAGTCCTTCTGCACCTCAGTCTTCAAACTCTCCTCTATGTAACAGTACTTATACACCTCAGTCTCCAACCTCTGCTCTCTGTAACAGTCCTACTGAACCTCAGTCTGACACCTCTGCTCTCTTCACGATCATTCTGCACCCCAGTCTCCAAACACTGCTCTCTGTAACAGTCCACCTGCACCTCAGTCTCCAACCTCTGCTCTCTGTAAGATCCTTCAGCAACTCAATCTCCAAACTTTGCTCTCTATAACTGTCCTTCTGCACCCCAGTTTCCAAACTTTTCTCTCTGTTACAGGCTTTCTGCAAGCCAGTCTCCAAACTCTTGTCTCTGTATCAGGCCTTCTGCACCCCAATCTTCAATATCTGCTCTCTGCAATGATTCTACTGCACCTCAGTCTAAAACCTCTAATCTCTGCAACTGTCCTTCTGCACCTCAGTCTCCAAATTCTGCTCTCTGTAAGATCCTTCTGCACCCCTGTATGCAACCTCTTCTCTCTGTAACAGAACTTCTGAATCCGACTCTCCAACCTCTGCTCTCTGTAACAGTCCTTCTGCACCTGAGTATCCAACCTATGCTCTCTACAACAGTCCTTCTGCACCCAAGTTACCAAGATCTGCTCTCTGCAACAGTCCTTCTGTGCCCCAGTCTCCAACATCTGCTTTCTAAAACAGTTTTTCTGCACCTCAGTCTCAAATACCTGCTCTCTGCAACGACCATTACACACCCCAGTCTCCAACCTCTGCTCTCTGTAACAGTCCTTCAGCACCTCAGTCTCCTAACTCTGCTCTCTGTAAGATTCTTCTGCAACCCAGTCTTTAAACTCTGCATTCTGTAACAGTTTTTCTGCACAACAGTCTCCAACCTCTGCTCTCTGTGACAGATATTCTTAACCCCAGTCTTTAATCTCTTCTCTCTGCAATGATTCTTATCCACCCCAGTCTCCAACATCTGATCTCTGCAACACTCCTTTTGAACCCCAGTCTCCAAACTCTGCTCTCTGTAAGATCCATCTGAACCCCAGTCTCCAAACTACTCTCAGTAACAGTCCTTCTGTACCCCAGTCTCCAAACTCTGCTCTCTCTAACAGTCCTTCTGCACCTCAGTCTCCAACCTCTGCTCTGTGTAACAGTCCTTCTGCACCCCAGGTTCAAAAATCTGCTCTCTTGAATGATCTTTCTGGAACCCAGTCTCTAATGTCTGCTCTTTACAACAGTCCTTCTGAACCACAGTCTCCAACCTCTGCTCTCTGTAAGACCTTTCTCCACTCCAGTTTCCAAACTCTGCTCTCTGTAACATTCCTTCTCCACCCCAGTCTCCAACCTCTGTCCTCTGCAACAGTTTTTCTGCTCCCCAGCATCCGAGATCTGCTCTCTGTAACAGTCCTTCTGTACCGCAGTCTCCAACCTCTGCTCTTTGTAACGATCCTTCTACACCACAGTCTCCATCTCTGCTTTCTGTATCAGTCTGTCTGAACCCCAGTCTCCAACCTCTGTTCTCTGTATCTATCCTTCTGCACCTTAGTCTCTAACCTGTGCTCTATGTAAGAGACCTTCAGCACCCCAGTCTTCAACCTCTGCTCTCGGTAACAGACCTATACCACAGTCTCCAAACTCTGCTCTCTGTAATGGTCCTTCTGCAGCCCAATTTTGAAACTATGCCTTCTGTAACAGTCCTTCTGCACCTGAGTCTCCAAACTCTCCTCTCTGTAACAGTCCTTCTACACCTCAATCCCCAAACTCTGCTCTCTGTAACAGTACACCTGCACCTCAGTCTTCAACCTCTGCTCTCTGTAAGATCCTTCAGCAACCCAGTCTCCAAACACTGCTCTGTATAACAGTCCTTCTGCACCCCAGTCTCTAACCTCTTTTTTTGTAACTGGCCTTCGGCACGCCAGTCTCCAAACTCTGCTCTCTGCATCAATACTTCTACAACCAAGTCTCCAAACTCTGCTCTCTGCAATAATCCTACTGCACCCCAGTCTCCAAACTCTGATCACTACAATAGTCCTTTTGCACCTCAGTCTCCAAATTCTGCTCTCTATAAGATCCTTCTGCACCCCTTTCTTCTAGCTCTGCTCTATGTAACAGGACTTCTGCACCTCAGTCTCCAATCTCTGCTCTTTGCAACATTCCTTCTGCACAACAGTCTCCAAACTCTGCTCTCTGTAAGATCCTTCTGCACCTCAGTCTCTAACCTCTTCTCCAGTTTCCAAATTCTTCTCTCTGTAACATTCCTTCTTCACCCCAGTATTTAACCTCTGCTTTCTGCAAGTCTTCTCCGGCACCCCAGTCTCCAAACTCTGTCCTCTGCAAAAGTCCTTCTGCTCCCAAGTCTCCAACATCTGCTCTCTGTAACTGTCCTTCTTAACCCCAGTCTCAACCCTATGCTCTCTGTATCTATCCTTCTGCACCTCAGTCTCCAACCTGTTCTCTCTGTAACATTCCTTCTGCACCCCAGTCTCCAAACTCTGCTCTCTGTAACAGTTTTTCTATACCGCAGTCACCATACTCTGGTCTCTGTAACGGTCCTTCTGCACCACAATTTCCAACCTCTGCTCTCTGTAACAGTCCTTCTACACCTCAGTCTCCAACATCTGCTCTCTGTAACAGTCCTTCTGCACCTCTGCTCTCTGCACGTTCCTTTTGCACCCCAGTGTCCAAACACTGCTCTCTGTAACAGTCCACCTGCACCTCAGTCTCCAACCTCTCCTCTCTGTTACAGGTCTTCTGCCAGCCAGTCTCAAAACTCTGCTCTCTGTAGCCGGCCTTCTGCACCCCAGTCTCCAAAATCTGCTCTCTGCAATGATCCAACTGCACCCCACTCTCCAACTTCTGATCTCTACAACAGTCCTTCTGCACCTCAGTCTTCAAATTCTGCTCTCTGTAAGATGCTTCTGTACCCCTGTATCCAACCTCTGCTCTCTGTAACAGTCCTTCTGCACCCAGTCTCCAAACTCTGCTCTCTATAACAATCCTTCTGCACCTCAGTCTCCAAACTCTGTTCTCTGCAACTGTCCTTCTGCACCTCAGTCTCCAACATCCAGTCTCTGTAACAGTTCTTCTGCACTTCACTCTCCAACCTCTGTTCTCTGCAACAGTCCTTCTGCACCCCAGTCTCCAACCTCTGCTCTCTGTAACAGTCCTTATGTACCGCAGTCTCTAACCTCTGCTCTCTGTAACGGTCCTTCTGCACCCCAGTCTCCAAACTCTGCTTTCTGTATCTGTCCTTCTGAACCCGAGTCTCATACCTCTGCTCTCTGTATCTATCCTTCTGCACCTCAGTTTCCAACCTCTGCTATCTGTTACAGTTTTTCTATACCAGAGTCTCCAAACTCTGGTCTTTCTTACGGTCCTTTTGCACCCCAATTTCCAACCACTTTTTTCTGTAACACTTTTTCTGCACCTCAGTCTCCAAACCCTGCTCTCTGTAACAGTCCTTCTACACCTCAGTCTTTAACCTCTGCTCTCTGTAACAGTCCATCTGCACCTCAGTCTGACACCTCTGCTCTCTGAATGATCCTTCTGCACCCCAGTCTCCAACTACTGCTCTCTGTAACAGTCCACCTGCACCTCAGTCTCCAAACTCTGCTCTCTGTAAGATTCTTCAGAAACTCAGTCTCCAAACTCTGCTCTCTATAACAGTCCTTCTGCACCTGAGACTCCAACCTCTCTTCTCTGTAACAGGGCTTCTGCACAAGAGTCTCAAAAGTCTTCTCTCTGTAGCAGGCCTTCTGCACCCAATTCTCCAACCTCTGCTCTCTGCAACGATCCTTCCGCACCCCAGTCTTCAACTTCTGCTCTCTGTAATTATCCTACTGCACCCCAGGCTCCATCCTCTGATTACTGCAACAGTCCTTCTGCAACTTAGTCTTCAAATTCTGCTCTCTGTAAGATCCTTCTGCACCCCTCTCTCCAAGCTCGGCTTATTTCAACGATCCTTCTGCAACCCAGTGTCAAACCTCTGCTCTATGTAACAGGATTTTGCACCTCAGTCTCCAACCTCTGCTTTCTGCAACAGTCCTTCTCCACCCCAGTCTCCAACTTCTGCTCTCTCTAAGAGTCCTTCTGCACCTCAGTCTCTAACCTCTGCTCTCTGCAACAGTCCTTCTGCACCCCAGTGTCCAAACTCTGCTCTCTATAACAATCCTTCTGAAACTCAGTCTCGAAACTCTGTTCTCTGCAACGGTCCTTCTGCACCTCAGTCTCCAACCTCTACTCTCTGTAATAGTCCTTCTGCACTTCACTCTCCAACCTCTGCTCTCTGTAGGATTTTTGTTTTTTTTTTCATAGTTTAAATAACTTTATTTTTATACATTTGTTTACTACATAACAAGACAACTTAAATATTGATTCTAGTTTTAGGTGTGATAGCTTAACACATCCCCAGTCATGTTATTCATCATTCTGTTTATTCTGTTAAACAGGTAATCTATGTAATTGGTTGAGCTATATACTGTCAGTAATTTTATTAATATAAATGAAATACATCTACATAACTGATTCAAGAAAGAGGGTGATGAGACTGGGTATTTAGCCAGAGGTTGTGTGCTTGCCAGGCATATGCAAAACCCCAAGTTCAATATCCTACTTTCACCAATTGAAAAGGAGGAGGGAAAAAGAAAGAAACAAAGAAAAAAAGAAAGATGATGAATTATATCATAAAAGTCTAACAAAATACCAGAAAATTTGAAGGAGAGAGTCCTCAAGTAAAAAATAGGACAAAAGTCAAAAGAAGAGCTTTGGGAAGAGGTTTGTTTATTCTTGTTTTTATGTGTAAACACCACATATTTTCTTAGAGAATATAAGTAGTGCAGAGAATTGCAAACACAAAAGGAAAAAGAGCCCTTAAATCTCACTATTCAGAAGTAACCATAAGAAAAATCAATTGACTAAACAAATAGAAGGATATTTTAAAAGATAAAATTGTTATTTTATTAAACATTTATGTTGAAAAGATAACTACATATGACGAAATACCAAATCTTAAGTATACAGCTCTACAAATTTTTTTTTCAATGTAAATTGCCATTTTATTAAATAAATGGAGTTTATAATGGAATGATTATAATTTAAATTAATGAGCCCTCAAATAATACTTGGTATTGCCAATTATTTTTTAATATAATATGAAATCTCTGGGTTCATAAATAACATTCTCTTCCTATTCAGGAAAAGCCATGCTCAGCAATGTGTTATTCATGACTTAATTATTCTATAGATGCTTCATTCATATGCATGCAGATATATTGGCAGCATTGCATTTTAATGAAGATGCTGAAAGGCAGCAGGCTATAATTTCTTTTTATTTATTTATTTATTTATTTATTTATTTATATTTATTTATTTATTTATTTATTTATTTATTTGTTTTATTGTTGGTCGTTCCAAACCTTACACAGTTCTTAATACATCATATTTCACAGTTTGATTCAAGCGGGTTATGAACTCCCAAATTTACCCCGTATACAGATTGCTGTATCACATCAGTTACCCTTCCATTGATTGACATATTGCCTTTCTAGTGTCTGATGTATTCTGCTGTCAGTCCTATTCTCTACTATCCCCCCTCCCCTCCCCTCCCCTCCCCTTTTCTCTCTCTACCCCTTCTTCTGTAAATCATTTCTTCCATTTGTATTATCTTGTCTTACCCCTCCATTACAGTTCTTGATATATCATATTTCACATTTTGATTCAAGTGGGGTATGCACTCCCATTTTACCTCTTATACAGCTTGCAGAATCACATCAGTTACACTTCCATTGCTTTACATATTGCCATCCTAGTGTCTTTTGTATTCTGCTGCCTTTCCTATCCTCTACTTTTCCCCCTCCCCTCCCCTCCCCTCCCCTATTCTCTCTCTACCCCCCTACTGTAATTCATTCCTCCCCCCTGTATTATTTTTCCCTTTCCCCTCACTTCCTCTTGTATGTAATTTTGTATAACCCTGAGGGTCTCGTTCCTTTTCCATGCAATTTCCCTTCTCTCTCCCTTTCCCTCCCACCTCTCAACCCTGTTTAATGATGGTCTTCTTCTCGTGCCCTTCTTCCCTAGTCTGTTCTTAATTACTCTCCTTATATCAAAGAAGACATTTTGTATTTGTGTTTTAGGGCTTGGCTAGCTTCGCTTAGCATAATCTGCTCTAATGCCATCCATTTCCCTCCAAATTCTATTATTTTGTCATTTCTTAATGCAGAGTAATACTCCATTGTGTATAAATTCCACATTTTTTTATCCATTCGTCTATTGAAGGGCATCTACGTTGGTTCCACAGTCTTGGAACTGTGAATTGTGCTGCTATGAACATCGATGTAGCAGTGTCCCTGTAGCATGCTCTTTTTAGGTCTTTAGGGAATAGACCGAGAAGGGGGATAGCTGGGTCAAATGGTGGTTTGATTCCCAGCTTTCCAAGAAATTTCCATACTGCTTTCCAAATTGGCTGCACCAATTTGCAGTCCCACCAACAATGTACAAGTGTACCCTTTTCCCCACATCCTCGCCAGCACTTATTGTTGTTTGACTTTGTAATGGCTGCCAATCTTACTGGAGTGAGATGGTATCTTAGGGTGGTTTTTATTTGCATTTCTCTGACTGCTAGAGATGGTGAGCATTTTTTCATGTACTTGTTGATTGATTGTATGTCCTCCTCTGAGAAGTGTCTGTTCAAGTCCTTGGCCCATTTGTTGATGGGATTATTTGTTATCTTATTGTCTAATTTTCTGAGTTATTTATATACTCTGAATATTAGGGATCTATTTGAAGTGTGAGGAGTAAAGATTTGTGCCCATGATGTAGGCTCCCTATTTACCTCTCTTATTGTTTCTTTTGCTGAGAAAAACCTTTTTAGTTTGAGTAAGTCTCATTTGTTGATTCTAGATGTTAACTCTTGTGCTATGGGTGTCCTATTGAGGAATTTGGAGCCCGACCCCACAGCATGTAGGTCGTAGCCAACTTTCTCTTCTATCAGATGCCGTGTCTCTGATTTGATATCAAGCTCCTTGATCCATTTTGAGTTAACCTTTGTGCATGGCGAGAGAAAGGGATTCAGTTTCATTTTGTTGCATATGGATTTCCAGCTTTCCCAGCACCATTTGCTGAAGATGCTATCCCTCCTCCATTGCATGCTTTTAGCCACTTTATCAAATATAAGAAAGTTGTAGTTTTGTGGGTTGGTTTCTGTGACCTCTATTCTGTACCATTGGTCCACCCGCCTGTTTTGGTACCAGTACCATGCTGTTTTTGTTACTATTGCTCTGTAGTATAGTTTGAAATCTGGAATCGCTATACCACCTGATTCACACTTCCTGCTTAGTATTGTTTTTGCTATTCTGGGTCTTTTATTCTTCCATAAGAATTTCATGATTGCTTTCTCTATTTCTACAAAAAATGCCGTTGGGATTTTGATTGGCATTGCATTTAACCTATAGAGAACTTTTGGTAATATCGCCATTTTGATGATGTTAGTTCTGCCTATCCATGAACAGGGTATATTTTTCCATCTTCTAAGGTCTTCTTCAATTTCTCTCTTTAGGGTTCTGTAGTTTTCATTGTATAAGTCTTTCACCTCTTTTGTTAGGTTGATTTCCAAGTATTTTATTCTTGAGAAAACTTCCCAGAATGAGAAAGAACCCCAAATCCTAGAAGCCTACAGGATGCTGAATGTGCAAAATCATAAGAGATCCACACCTAGACACATTATAATGAAGATGTCTAACATACAGAATAAGGAGAGAATTTTAAAAGCTACAAGAGAAAGGAAGCAGATTACATTTAGGGGTAAACCAATCAGGATAACAGCTGATCTCTCAACACAGACTCTAAAAGCTAGAAGATCCTGGAATAACAAATTTCAAACGCTAAAAGAAAATGGGTTCCAACCAAGAATCGTGTATCCGGCGAAATTAAGCTTCAGGATGGAAGATGAAATTAAAACATTCCATGATAAACAAAAGTAAAAAGAATTTGCTGCTAGAAAACCATCTCTTCAAAAAATCCTTGGCAAAACACTACAGGAAGAGGAAATGGAAAACAACAATGAAAACCAACAGTGGGAGGTAGGACAGTAAAGGGGGGAAAATAATCAAAGAGGAAAAGAAATCAGGTTTAGCAGCATTAATAAACAAATATGGCTGGAAGAACAAACCATATCTCAATAATAACCCTAAATGTTAATGGCTTAAACTCACCAATTAAGAGACACAGGCTAGTTGAATGGATCACAAAACAAGACCCAACAATATGCTGCCTACAGGAGACACATTTGATAGGAAAGGATATACATAGACTGAAGGTGAAAGGTTGGGAAAAATCATATCACTCATATGGACTGCGGAAACAAGCAGGAGTGTCCATTCTCATATCAAATAAAATAGATTTCAAACCAAAGTTAATCAAAAGGGATAAAGAAGGACACTACATACTGCTCAAGGGAACCATACACCAACAAGACATAACAATCATAAATATATATGCCCCAAACAATGGTGCTGCTGTATTCATCAAGCAAACTCTTCTCAAGTTCAAGAGTCTAATAGACCACCATACAATAATCATGGGAGACTTCAACACACCTCTCTCACCACTGGACAGATCTTCCAAACAAAAGTTGAATAAGGAAACTATAGAACTCAATAACACAATTAACAACCTAGACTTAATTGACATATATAGAATATACCACCCAACATCAAGCAGCTACACTTTTTTCTCAGCAGCACATGGATCCTTCTCAAAAATAGATCATATATTATGTCACAGGGCAACTCTTAGACAATATAAAGGAGCGGAGATAATACCATGCATCTTATCTGATCATAATGGAATGAAACTAAAAATCAATGATAAAAGAAGAAAGGAAAAATCATGCATCACTTGGAGAATGAACAATAGGTTACTGAATGATCAATGAGTTTTAGAAGACATCAAGGAGGAAATTAAAAAATTCTTAGAGTTTAATGAAAACACAGAAACAACATATCGGAATCTATGGGACACATTGAAAGCAGTTCTAAGAGGAAAATTCATTGCTTGGAGTTCATTCCTTAAAAAAAGAAAAAACCAACAAGTAAATGATCTCATACTTCATCTTAAAATCCTAGAAAAAGAAGAGCAAAACAACAGCAAAAGAAGTAGAAGGCAAGAAATAATTAAAATCAGAGCTGAAATTAATGAAATTGAAACAAAAGAAACAATTGAAAAAATTGACAAAACGAAAAGTTGGTTCTTTGAAAAGATAAATAAAATTGACAGACCCATAGCCATGCTAGCGAAGAGAAGAAGAGAGAGAACTCAAATTACTAGCATAAGGGGTGAAAAAGGAAAGATCACGACAGACACTTCAGAAATACAGAAGATAATCAGAAATTATTTTGAATCCTTATACTCCAATAAAATAGAAGATAGTGAAGGCATCGATAAATTTCTTAAGTCATATAATCTGCCCAGATTGAGTCAGGAGGATATAGACAACCTAAACAGACCAATAACAATAGAGGAAATAGAAGAAACCATCAAAAGATAACCATCTAAGAAAAGCCCAGGACCGGATGGGTATACAGCAGAGTTTTACAAAACCTTTAAAGAGGAACTAATACCAATACTTTTCAAGCCATTTCAGGAAATAGATAAAGAGGGAGAACTTCCAAATTCATTCTACGAGGCCAACATCACCCTGATTCCGAAACCAGACAAAGACACTTCAAAGAAAGAAAACTACAGACCAATATCTCTAATGAACCTAGATGCAAAAATCCTCAATAAAATTCTGGCAAATCGGATACAAAAACATATCAAAAAAATTGTGCACCATGATCAAGTAGGATTCATCTCTGGTATGCAAGGCTGGTTCAATATACGAAAATCAATAAATGTTATTCACCACATCAATAGACTTAAAAATAAGAACCATATGATCATCTCGATAGATGCGGAAAAAGCATTGGACAAAGTACAGCATCCATTTATGTTCAAAACTCTCAAAAAACTAAGGATAACAGGAACATACCTCAACATTGTAAAAAAAATTTATGCTAAGCCTCAGGCTAGCATCATTCTGAATGAAGAAAAATTGAAGGCATTCCCTCAAAAATCTGGAACAAGACAGGGATGCCCTCTCTCACCACTTCTGTTCAACATAGTTCTCGAAACACTGGCAAGAGCAATTAGACAGATGAAAGAAATTAAAGGCATAAAAACAGGAAAAGAAGAACTTAAATTATCACTATTTGCAGATGACAAGATTCTATACCGAGCGGACCCAATAGGGTCTACAAAGAAACTGTTAGAGCTAATAAATGAATTCAGCAAAGTGGCAGGTTATAATATCAACACGCATAAATCATAGGCATTCCTGTATATCGGCGACAAATCCTCTGAAATGGACACGAGGACAACCACTCTGTTCACAATATCCTCTGTAGGATTTTTCTAAAACTCAGTCTCAAACCACTGCTCTCTTTATCTTTCCTTCTGCACCTCAGTCTCCAACCTCTGCTCTCTGTAACAGTACTTCTGCACCTCAGTCTGACACCTCAGTTCTCTGCACGATCCTTCTGCACCCCAGTCTCCAAGCACTGTTCTCTGTAACAGTCCACGTTTACCTCAGTCTCCAACCTCTGCTCTCTGTAAGATTCTTCAGGAACTAAGTCTCGAAACTCTGCTCTCTATAACAGTCCTTCTGCACCCCAGTCTCCAACCTCTCCTCTCTGTAACAGGCCTTCTGCACCCCAGTCTTCAACCTCTCCTCTCTGCAAAGATCCTTCTGCACCCCAGTCTCCAACTTCTGCTCTCTGCAATGATCCTACTTCACCCCAGTCTTCAACCTCTGATCTTTGCAACAGTCCTTTTGCAACTCTGTCTCCAAATTCTGCTCTCTGTAAGATCCTTCTGCACCCCTGTCTCCAAGCTCTGCTTATTGCAACGATCCTTCTGCACCCCAGTGTCCAATCTCTGCTCTATGTAACAAAATTTTGCAACTCAGTCTCCAAGCTCTGCTCTCTGCAACAGTCCTTCTGCACCCGTATCCAACTTCTGCTCTCTCTAAAAGTCCTTATGCAACTCAGTCTCCAACATCTACTCTCTGCAAAATTCTTTCTGCAGCCCAGTCTTCATCGTCTGCTCTCTGCAACAGTCCTTCTTCACCTCAGTCTCCAACCTCTGCTCTCTGCAACAGTCCTTCTGCACCCCAGTCTCCAAACTCTGTTCTCTGTAACAATTCTTCTGCACCTCAGTCTCGAAACTCTGTTCTCTGCAACGGTCCTTCTGCACCTCAGTCTCCAACCTCTACTCTCTGTATCAGTCATTCTGCACTTCACTCTCCAACCTCTGGTCTCCGTAGGATCCTTCTAAAGCCAAGTCTCAAACCTCTGTCCTCTGTATCTATTATTCTGCACCTCAGTCTCCAACCTCTGCTCTCTGTAACAGTACTTCTGCACCTCATTCTGACACCTCTCCTCTCTGCATGGTCTTTCTGCACCTCAGTCTCCAACCACTGCTCTCTGTAACAGTCCACCTGAACCTAAGTCTCCAACCTTTTCTCTCCGTAATATCTTTCAGCAACCCAGTCTCAAAACTCTGCTCTCTATAACAGTCCTTCTGCACCCCAGTCTCCAACCTCTCCTCTCTGTAACAGGCCTTCTGGACGCTAGTCTCCCAACTCTGCTCTCTGTAGCAGGCCTTCTGCACCCCAGGTCTTCATAATGTGCTCTCTGCAACGATCCTTCTGCACCCCAGTCTCCAACCTCTGATCTCTGCAACAGTCCATCTGCACCTCAGTCTCCAAATTCTGCTCTCTGTAAGATGCTTCTGCACACCTGTATCTAACCTCAGCTCTCTGTAACAGTCCTTCTGCACCCGAATCTCCAACCTCTCCTCTCTGTAACAGGACTTTTCCACCCTAGTCTAAAACTTCTGCTCTCTACAACAGTCCTTCTGCACACTAGTTATTAACATCTGCTCTCTGCAACAGTCCTTCTGCACCTCAGTCTTGAAACTCTTCTCTCTGTAACGACCCTTCTGCACCCCACTCTCCTACCTGGGCACTCTGTAACAGTCCTTCTGTACCTCAGTCTCCGAACTCTGCTCTCTTTAAGATCCTTCTGAAACCCAGTCTTTAAACTCTGCACTTTGTACCTTTCCTTCTGCACAACAGGCTTCTTCTTCTGCTCTCTGTAACAGGACTTCTGCAACCCAGTCTCCAAACTCTGCTATTTGTAACACGCTTTCGACACCCAAGTCTCCAACCTCTTCTCTCTGCAACGATTCTTCTCCACCCCAGTCTCCAACATCAGCTGTCTGCAACAGTCGTTTTGAACCCCAGTCTCCAAACTCTGCTCTCTTTAAGATCCATCTGAACCCCAGTCTCCAAACTATGCTCTGTGTAACAGTTCTTCTACACCAAAATCTCCAATCTCTGCTCTCTGTAACAGTCTTTCTGCACCTCAGTCTCCAACCTCTGCTCTCTGTAACAGAATTTCTGCACCCCAGTCTCTAAAATCTGCTCTCTGCAACATTCCTTCTGCACCCCAGTCTTCAACATCTACTCTCTGCAACACTCCTTCTGCACCCCAGTCTCCAAACTCCGGTCTCTGCAATGATCCTTCTGGACCCCAGTTTCCAACCTCTGCTCTCAGTAACAGTCTTTCTGCACCACAGTCTACAACCTCTGCTCTCTATAAGATCCTTCTGCACTCTACTTTCCAAACTCTGCTCTCTATAACATTCCTTCTCCACCCCAGTCTTGAACCTCAGCTCCCTGCAACAGTTTTTCTGCTCCCCAGTCTCTGAGATCTGCTCTCTGTAACAGTCCTTCTGTTTCGCAGTCTCCAACCACTGCTCTTTGTAAAGGTCCTTCTACAACCATGTCTCAAAACTCTGCTTTCTGTATCAGTCTTCCTGAACCCCAATCTCCAAAATTTGTTTTCTGTATCTATCCTTTGCACCTGAGTCTCCAACCTATGCTCTATGTAAGAGTCCTTATGCACTGCAGTCTCCAACCTCTGCTCTAGGTAATAGTGCTATACTGCAGTCTCCAAACTCTGCTCTCTGTAACGGTCCTTCTGCACCTTAATTTCCAAACTCTGCATCCTGTAACAGATTTCTGCACCTGAGTCTCCAAACTCTGCTCTCTGTAACAGTCCTTCTACACCCCAGTCTCCAATCACTGCTTTCTCTAATAGTCCACCTGTACCTCAGTCTGAAACCTTTGCTCTCTACGATTCTTCTGCACCCCAGTCACCAACCACTGCTCTCTGTAACAGTCCACCTGCAGCTCAGTCTTTAATCTCTACTCTCTGTAAGATCCTTCAGCAACTCAGTCTCCAAACACTGCTCTCTATAACAATCCTTCTGCACCCCAGTTTCCAAACTCTCCTCTCTGTATCAGGCCTTCTGCACAAATGTCTCCAAACTCTGCTCTATGCAATGATCATTCTGCACGCCTGTCTCCAACATATGCTCTCTGCAATGATCCTACTAAACCCCAGTCTCCAACCTCTCATCTCTGAAACAGTCCTTCTGCACCCCAGTCTCTGACCTCTTCTCTCTGCAATGATTCTTCTCCACCCAAGTCTCCAACACCTGCTCTCTGCAACTGTCCTTTTGCACCACAGTCTGCAAACTCTCTGTAACATCCATCTGAATCGCAGTCTCCAACCTCTGCTCTCTGTAACAGTCCTTCTGCACCCCAGTCTCCAAACGCTGCTCTCTGTAACAGTCCTTTCGCACCTAAGTCTCCAACCCCTGCTCTCTGTAACAATCCTTCTGCACCCCAGTCTCTAAAATCTTCTCTCTGCAACAGTCCTATTCCACCCCAGTCTCAAACCACTGTCCTCTGCAACAGTCCTTCTGCTCCCCAATCTCCGAGATCTGCTCTCTGTCACAGATCTTATGTACTGCAGTTTCCAACCTCTGCTCTCTTTAACGGTCCTTCTGCAACCCAGTGTCCAACCTCTGCTTTTTGAATCAGTCCCTTCTGAACCCCAGTCTCCAAACTCTGCTCTTTGTATCTATCCTTCTGCACCTCAGTCTTCAACCTGTGCTTTCTGTAACAGTCCTTCTGCACCCCAGTCTCCAACCTCTGCTCTCTGTAACAGTCCTTCTATACCGCAGTCTCCAAACTCTGCTCTCTGTAACAGTCCTTCTGCACCCCAATTTCCAACCTCTGCTTTCTGTAACAGTCCTTCTGCACGTCAGTTTCTAAACTCTGCTCTCTGTAACAGTCCTTCTACACCTCAGTCTGAAACCTCTGCTCTTCATGATTCTTCTACACCCCAGTCTCCAACCACTGCTCTCTGTAACAGTCCACGTGCACCTCAGTCTCCAACATCTGCTCTCTGTAAGTTCCTTCAGCAAAGCAGTCTCCAAACTCTGCTCTCTGTAACAGTTTTTCTGCACCACAGTCTCCAAACTCTCCTCTGTATAACAGGCCTTCTGCACTCCAGTCTCAAAACTCTGCTCTCTATAGCAAGCCTTCTACACGCCAGTATCAATACTCTGCTCTCTGTAGCAGGCCTTCTGCACCCAAGTCTCCAAACTCTGCTCTCTGCAAAGATCCTTCTGCATCCAATCTTCAACCTCTGCTCTCTGCAATCATCCTACTTCACCCCAGTCTCCAACCTCTGATCTCTGCAACAGTCCTTCTGCACCTCAGTCTCTATCTTCTGCTCTATGTAAGATCCTTCTGCACCCGTGTCTCCAAGCTCTGCTATTTGCAACGATCCTTCTGCACCCCAGTCTACAATCTCTTTTCTATGTAACAGGACTTCTGCACCTCAGTCTCCAAACTCTGCTCTCTGCAACAGTCCTACTTCACCCAAGTCTCTAAATTCTGCTCTCTTCAAAAGTCCTTCTGTACTTCAATCTCCAAACTCTACTCTCTGTAACATTCTTTCTGCACCCCTTACTAGAGTCTCTGCTTTCTGTATCAGTCCTTCTGAAGCCCAGTCTCTACCTTCTGCTCTAAGTGTCCTTCTGCACCTTAGTCTCCAACTTCTGCTCTCTGCAACAGTTCTTCTGCACTTCAGTTTCCAACCTCTGCTCTCTGCAACAGTCCTTCTGCACCCCAGTCTCCAAACTCTGCTCTCTGTAACAATCCTGCACCTCAGTCTGCAAACTCTGTTCTCTGAAACGGTCCTTCTGCACCCTAGTCTCCAACATCTGCTCTCTTCAACAGTCCTTCTACAGCCCAGTCTCCAATATCTGGTCTCTGCAACAGTCCTTCTGCACCACAGTCTGAAAACTCTGCTGTCTGAAACGAACCTGCTGTACCCCAGTCTCCTACCTCTGCTGTTTCTTACAATCCTTCTGCACCTCAGTCTCCGTCATCTGCACTCTGTAAGATCCATCTGAACCCCAGTCTACAACATCTGTTCTCTGTAACAGTTTTTCTGCACCTCAGTGTGCAACCTCTGCTCTCTGCAAAAGCCTTCTGCACCCCAATCTGCAAACAATGCTCTCTGCAACGATATTTCTGGACCCCAGTCTCCAACCTCTGCTCTCTGCAACAGTCCTTTTGCACCACAGTCTCCAACCTCTGCTCTCTGTAAGATCTTTCTGCACTTCAGTTTCCAAACTCTGCTCTTTCTAACATTCCTTCTCCAACCTAGTCGCCAAAATCTGCTTTCTGCAAGGGTCCTGCGGCACCCCAGTCTCCAAACTCTGTCTTCTGCAACAGTCCTTCTGCTCCCCAGTCTCCAATATCTGCTCTCTGTAACAGTCCTCCTGTACCGCATTCACCAAACTCTGCTCTCTGTAACGGTCATTCTGCACCCAAGTCTCCAAATCTGCTTTCTGTATCAGTCCTTCTGAACCTCAGTCTCCTACCTCTGCTCTTTGTAAGACCCTTCTGAAACCCAGTCTCCAAAATCTGCTCTCTGTAACGGTCCTTATGCAGAATAGTTTCCAACCTCTGCTCTCTGTAACAGGAATTTTACAACCCAGTCTCGAACCTCTGCTCTCTGTAACAGGCCTTCGGAACCTCAGTCTCCAACCTCTTCTCTCTGCAATGATTTTTCTCCACCCCAGTCTCCAACCTCTGCTCTCGGCAACAATCCTTCAACCTAGTCACCAACCTCTCTTCTCTGTAAGATCCTTATGCACTCCAGTCTCTAACCTCTTCTCTCTGCAACGATTCTTTTCCATCCCAGTCTCCAACATCTGCTCTCTGCAACAGTTTTTTTGAACCCCAGTCTCTTAACTCTGCTCTCTGTAAGATCCATCTGAACCCCAGTCTCCAACCTCTGCTCTCTGTAACAGTCCTTCTCCACCCAAGTCTCCAAACTCTGCTCTCTGTAACTGTCCTTCTGCACCTCAGTCTCGAAATTCTGCTCTCTGTATCAGTCCATCTGCACCTCAGTCTCTAAAATCTGCTCTCTGCAACGATCCTTCTGCACCCCAGTCTCCAACTTCTGCTCTGTGCAACAGTCCTTTTGTACCACAGTTTCCAACCTCTGCTCTCTGTAAGATCCTTATTCACTCCAGTTTCTAAACTCTGCTCTCTGTAACATTCTTTCTCCACCCCAGTCTCCAACTCCTGTCCTCTGCAACAGTCCTTCTGCGATCTTCTCCGTGTAACAGTCCTTCTGTACTGCAGTCTCCAACCTCTGCTCTCTGTAACCGTCCTTCTACACACCAATTTCCAACCTCTGCTTTCTGTAACAGTTATTCTGCACCTTAGTCTCCAACCTCTGCTCTCTGTAACAGTCCTTCTGCACCCCAGTCTCCAACCTCTCCTATTGGTAACAGTTCTATACCGCAGTCTTCAACCCCTGCTCTCTTTAATGATCCTTTTGCATCCCAGTTTCCAAACTCTGCTTCGTGTAACAGTCCTTCTGCACCTGAATCTCCATTCTCTGTACTCTGTAACAGTCCTTCTACACCCCAGTCTCCAACTTCTGCTCTCTGCAATAGTCCTTCTGCACCACAGTCTCCAACATATGCTCTCTGCAACAGTCCTTCTTTACCTCAGTCTGAAAACTCTGCTGTCTGGAACGAAACTTCTGCACCCCAGTCTTTTACCTCTGCTCTTTTTAAGAGTCCATCTACACGTCAGTCTCCAACATCTGCTTTCTTTAACAGTCCTTCTGCAACTCAGTCTCCAAATTCTGCTCTCTGTAAGATCCTTCTGAACCGCTGTCTTGCACCTCTGCTCTCTGTAACAGTCTTTATGCACCCCAGTCTCCAACCTCTGCTCTCCGCAACAGTTTTTCTGCACACCAGTCTCCAATCTCTGCTCTCTGTAACAGTCCTCCTGTACTGCAGAATCCAACCTCTGCTCTCTGTATCGGTCTTTCTGCACCACAGACTGCAAACTCTGCTTTCTATATCAGTCCTTCTGCACTCCAGTCTCCAACCTCTGCTCCATATAACAGTCCTTCTGCACCCTAGTCTTCGAAATCCGCTATCTGCAACACTTTTACTGCACCCCAGTCTCCAACCTCTGCTCTCTGTAACAATACTTCTGCACATCAGTCTCCAAACTCTGTACTCTGCAACTCTGTACTCTGTAACAGTCCTTCTGCACACCAGTCTCCAACCTCTGCTCAGTGTAAACATCCTTCTGCACCTCAGTCTCTAAGCTCTGCTATCTCCAAGGATCCTTCTACACCTTACTCTTCAACCTCTGCTCTCTGCAAGGATTCTTTTGCACCACAATCTCCAACCTCTGCTCTCTGAAACAGTCCTTCTGCACACCAGTCTCCAACATCCACTCTCTGCAACAGTGCTTCAGCAACTCAGTCTAAAAACTCTGCTCTCTGCAACGATCCTTCTGCACCTCAGTCTCCTACCTCTGCTCTCTGTAAGACCCTTCTGCAACCCAGTCTCCAAACTCTGCTCTTTGTAACAGTCATTCTGCAGAATAGTTTCCAACTTCTGCTCTCTGTAACAGAAATTTGCAACCCAGTCTCGAACATCTGCTCTCTGTAACAGGCCTTCAGAACCCCAGTCTACAACCTCTTCTCTCTGTATTGATTTTTCTTAACCCCAGTCTCCAACCTCTGCCTTCGGCAACAGTCCTTCTGCACCTTACTCACCAACCTCTGCTCTCTGTAAGATCCTTATGCACTCAAGTCTCCAACTCTTCTCTCTGCAACGATTCTTCTCCATCCCAGTCTCCACCATCTGATCTCTGCAACTTTCCTTTTGCACCCCAGTCTCCAAACTCTGCGCTCTGTAAGATCTATCTGAACCCCAGTATCCAACCTCTGCTCTCTGTAACAGTCCTTCTGCACCTCAGTCTCCAAACTCTGCTCTCTCTAACAATCCTTCTGCACCCCAGTCTCCAAAGTCTGTTCTCTGTTACAGTCCTTCTGCACCCCAGTCTTCAAACTCTGCTTTCTGTAACCATCTTCTGCATCTCTGTCTCCATCCTCTGCTCTATGAAACAGTTCTTCTTCACCCAAGTCTCCAACTTCTGCTCTCTGAAAAAGTCCTTCTAAACCCTAGTCTCCAAACTCTGCTCTCTGTAACAGTCCTTCTACACCCCATTCTCCATACTTTCCTCGCCCCAAGGATACTTCTGCACCCCAGTCTCCATCCTCTGCTCTCTGCAGCTTTCCTTTTGCACCCCAGTCTCAAGCATCAGCTTTCTGCAACAGTCCTTCTCCACCCCAGTCTCCAAACTCTGCTCTCTGTAACAGTCGTTCTGGGCCCCAATCTCCAACCTCTACTCTCTGCAACAGTCATTCTACACCCCAGTCTCCAACCTCTGCTCTCAGCAAAATTTTTTCTGCACCCCAGTCTCCAAACTCTTCTCTCTGTAACTATCCTTCTTCACCTCAGTCTCCAATCTCTACACTCTCAAACAGTGCTTCTGCACCTCAGTCTCCAAACTCTGCTCTTTGTAAGATCTTTCTGAACCCCAGTCTCCAACATCTGCTCGCTGCAACAGTCCTTGTGCAATCCAGTCTCCAACATCTGCTCTCTGAAACAGTTCTACTGTACCTCAGTCTGAAAAATCTGCTCTCTGCAACAATTCCTCTGTACCTAAGTCTCCAAACTCTGCTCTCTGTAAGATCATTCTGCACACCAGTCTCCAAACCCTGCTCACTGTAACAGTCCTTCTGGAACCTATCTTCAAATTCTGCTCTCTGCAACGGTCCTTCTGCATCCCCGTCTCCAACCTCTGTTTTCTGCAACAGTCCTTCTACACCCCAGTCTCCAAACTCTGCTCTCTGTAACAGTCCTTCTGTACCAGAGTCTAAAACCTCTGTTTTCTGTAACGGTCCTTCTGACCCCTAGTCTCAAACATCTGCTTTCTTTGTCAGTTCTTCTGCAGCCCAGATTCCAAACTTTGCTCTCTGTAACAGTCCTTCTACACCTCAGTCTCCAACCGCTGCTTTCAGGAACAGTCCTTCTGATCCCCAGTCTCCTACCTCTGCTCTCTGCAACATTCCTTCTGCACCCCAGAATCAAACCTATGCTCTCTGTAATAGTCCGTCTGCACCTCAGTTTCCAACCTCTGCTCTCTGTAATGATCCTCCTGCACCACAGTCTCAAACATCAGCTCTCTGTAACAGTCCTTCTGCACCGCAGTCTCCAAACTCTTTTCTCTGTAAGATCGTTCTGAAACTCAGTCTCCAACATCTGCTATCTGTAACTGTCCTTCTGCACCCCAGTCTCCAACCTCTGCTCTATGAAACAGTCATTCTACACCCGAGTCTCTATACTCTGATCGCCCAAACGATCCTTCTGCACCCCAGTCTCCAAACTCTGTTCACTACATCAGTTCTACTGCACCCCAGTCTCCAAACTCTGCTCTCTGAAACAGTCCTTTTGTACCACAGTCTCCAACCTCTGTTCTCTGTAAGGGTCCTTATGCACCCCAGTATCAAAATTCTACTTTCTGTAACAGTCGTTTTGAACCACAGTCACCAAACTCTGCCCTCTGTAACCGTCCTTCTGCAACAAAGTCTGCAACTTTTGCTCTCTGCAACAGTCCTTATGCACGCCAGTCTCCATCCTCTGCTCTCGGCAACAGTCCATTTGTAACCCAGTCTCCAACATCTGCTCTCTGCAACAGTCATTATCCACCCCAGTCTCCAAACTTTGCTCTCTGTAACAGTCTTTCTGTATTGCATTCTACAACCTCTGCTGTCTGTAATAGACTTCTGCACCCGAGTCTCCAACCTCTGCTTTCTGTGTCAGTCCGTCTGCACCCCAGTCTCCAACCTCTGCTTTGTTTAACTGTCCTTCTGCACTGTAGTCTCCCAACTCTGCTCTCTGCTACAGTCCTTCTGGACCCCAATCTCCAACCTCCACTCTCTGCAACAGTCCTTCTACATCCCAGTCTAAAACATCTGCTCTCTGCAACAGTCCTTCTGCACCCCAGTCTCCAACATCTGCTCTCTGTAACAATCTTTCTGCATCTCAGTCTCAAACCTCTGCTCTCTGCAACTATCCTTCTGCACCCCAGACTGAAATCTCTGGTAGCTGCAACAGTCCTTGTGAACCCGAGTCTCCAACATCTGCTTGCTGCAACAGTTCTTCTGTACCTCAGTCTGAAAACTCTGCTCTCTGAAATAATCCATCTGCACCCCAGTCTCAAAGCTCTATTCTCTATAACAGTCATTCTGTAACTCAGTCTCCAATCACTGCTCTCTGCAACAGTCCTTCAACACCCAAGTCTCCACACTCTGATCGCCCCAACAGTCCTTCTGCACCCCAGTCTCCAAACTCTGTTCTCTACATCGGTACTTTCTGCCACCCAGACTCTAACCTTTGCTCTCTGTAACAGTCCTTCTGTACCACAGTCTCCAACCTCTGTTCTCTGTAAGGGTCCTTATGCACCCCAGTATCCAAACTGTGCTTTTTGTATCAGTTGTTTGAACCACAGTCTCCTAATTCTGCCCTCTGTAACCATCTTTCTGCAACTCAGTCTGCAAACTCTGCTCGCTGCAACAGTCCTTCTTCACCCCAGTCTCCATTCTCTGTTCTCTGCAACAGTCCTTTTGCACCCCAGTCTCCAAAATCTGCTCTTTACAACAGTCATTCTGCACCCCAGTCTCCAAACTTTGCTCTCTGTAACAGTCCTTCTGTACTGCATTCTCCAAACTCTGCTCTCTGTAAGGGTACTTCTGCACCCCAATTTCCAACCTCTGCTTTCTGTGTCAGTCCTTCTGCACCTTAGTCTCCAACCACAGCTCTCTGCTACAGTGCTTCTGAACCCTAATCTCCAACCTCTACTCTCTGCAACAGTCCTTGTACATCCCAGTCTACCAGTCTAAAACCTCTGCTCTCTGTATCAGTCTTTCTGCACCTCAGTCTCCAAACTCTGCTCTCTGCAACGGTCTTTCTGCACCTCAGTCTCCAACTTCTACTCTCTGTAACAGTGCTTGTGCAACTCAGTCATCATTCTCTGCTCTCTGTAAAATCCTTCTGCAACCCAGTCTTCAAACTCTCTGTAACAGTCCTTCATCATCCCAGTCTTCAAATTGTGCTCTCTGTAAAAGGCCTCCTGCACTCCAGTCTCCAACCTCTGCTCTCTGTATCAGTCCATCTGCACCCCAGTCTCTATCGTCTGCTCACTGCAACGATACTTCTGCACCCCAGTCTCCAACCTCTGCTCGTTGCAACAGTCCTTGTGCAACCCAGTCTACAACATCTGCTCTCTGCAACATTTCTTCTGTACCTCAGTCTGAAAACTCTGCTGTCTGCAATAATCCTTCTGCACCCCAGTCTCCAACCTGTGCTCTCTGTAACAGTCCTTCTGCACCTTAGTCTTCAACCTCTGCTTTCAGCAGCACTACTTCTGCATCTCAGTCTCCAACCTCTGCTCTCTGCAACATTCCTTCTGCCTCCCAGTATCAAACCTGTGCTTTCTATAAAAGTCCGTCTGCACCCCAGTCTCCAACCTCTGCTTTTTGTAACGATCCTTCTGCACCTCCATTCTCTGCAACAGTCCTTCTGAACCTCAGTCTCAAAACTCTGCTTTCTGAAACAGTCCTTCTAGACTCAAGTTTCCAACCTCTGCTCTCCGCAACATTCCTTATGCACCTCAGTCTCCAACCTGTGCTCTCTGCAACGATCGTTCTGCACCCCAATCTCAAACCTCTGCTCACTGCAACAGTCCTTGTGAACCCCAGTCTCCAACATCTGCTTCCTGCAACAGTTCTTCTCTACCTCAGTCTGAGAACTCTGCTCTCTTCAACAGTCCATCTACACCCTAGTCTTCATACTCTGCTCGCCCCAACGATCCTTCTGCACCTCAGTCTCCAAAATTTGTTCTCTACATAAGTTCTTCTGCACCCCAGTCTCCATCCTCGACTGTCTTTAACAGTCCTTCTGTACCGCCGTCTCCTACCTCTGTTCTCTGTAAGTGTCCTTATGCACCCCAGTATCCAAACTCCGTTTTCTGTATCAGTCGTTTTGCACCACCGTCTCAAAACTCTTCCCTCTCTAACAGTCCTTCTGCAACTCAGTCTGCAACCTCTGCTCTCTGCAACAGTCCTTCTGCACCACAGTATCCATCCTCTACTCTCTGCAACAGTCCTTTTGCACCTCAGTCTCCAACATCTGCTCTCTGCAACACTCATTCTCCACCCCAGTCTCCAACCTCTGCTCTCTGTAACACTCCATCTGTACTGAATTCTCCAAACTTTGCTCTCGGTAAGGGTACTTCTGCACCCGAGTCTCCAACCTCTGCTTTTTGTGTCAGTTCTTCTGCACCCCAGACTCCAAACTGTGCTCTGAATAACTGTACTTCTGCACATTAGTCTCCAACCTCTGCTCTCTGCTACACTCCTTCTGGACCCCAATTTCCAAACTCTACTCTCTGCAACAGTCCTTCTACATCGCAGTCTAAAACCTCTGCTCTCTGCAACATTCCTTCTGAACCTCAGTCTCCAAACTCTGCTCTCTGCAACATTCCTTCTTCACCCCAGTATCAAACCATTGTTCTCTGTAAAAGTCCGTCTGCACCCCGGTCTCCAACCTCTGCTCTCTGTAACGATCCTTCTGCACGTCAGTCTCGAACCTCCGCTCTCTGTAACAGTCCTTCTGCACCTCAGTCTCCAAACTCTTTTCTCTGTAAGATCCTTCTGAAACCCAGTCTCCAATGTCTCCTCTCTGTAACAGTCCTTCTGCACCCCAGTATTTAACCTCTGCTCTGTGCAACAGTCCTTCTGCACCTCATTTTCCAACCTCTGCTTTCTGAAACAGTCCTTCTGCAAACAAATCTCCAACCTCTGCTCTCCGCAACATTCCTACTGCACCCAAGTCTCCAACCTGTGCTCTCTGTAAAAGTCCTTCAGCACCCAGTCTCGAACCTCTGCTCTCTGCAACGATTTTTCTGCACCTCAGTATCCAACCTCTGCTCTCTGCAACTCTCCTTCTACACACCAGTTTCAAAACTGCTAGCTGCAACAGTCCGTGTGAACCCCAGTCTCCAACATCTGCTAGCTGCAACAGTTCTTCTGTACCTCAGTCTGAAAACTCTGCTCTCTGCAATAATCCATCTGCACCCCAGTCTCCAACCTCTGCCTCTTTAACAGTCCTTCTGTACTTCAGTCTCCAATCACTGCTCTATGTAACAATCCTTCTGCACCCAAGTCTCCAACATCTGCTCTCTTCAAAAGTCCTTCTACACCCTAGTCTCCATACTCTTCTTGCCTAAAGGATCCTTCTGCACCTTAGGCTCCAACATCTGTTCCCTACATCAGTCCTTCTTACATCAGTCCTTCTGCAATCTCTGGTCCCTGCAACAGTCCTTCTTCACCTCAGTCTCCATCTTCTGCTCTCTGCAGAAGTCCTTTTGCACACCAGTGTCCAACATCTGCTCTCTTCAACAGTAATTTTCAACCCCAGTCTCCAATCTCTGCTCTCTGTAGCAGTTCTTCTGTACTGCATTCACCAACCTCTGCTCTCTCTAGGGGTACTTCTGCACCTGAGTCTCTAACCTCTGCTTTCTGTATCAGTCTTCATGAACCCAGTCACCAAACTCTGCTCTGTGTAACAGTACTTCTGCACCTTAGTCTCCAAGTCTGCTCTCTGCTATACTCTTTCTGTACACCAATCTCCGACCTCTACTCTCTGCAACAGTCCTTCTACATCCAAGTCTAAAACCTCTGCTCTGTGCAACAGTCGTTCTGCACCCCAGTCTCCAACATCTGCTCTCTGTAACAATCCTTCTGCACCTCAATCTCAAAACTCTGCTCTCTGCAGCAGTCCTTCTGCACCTCAGTCTCCAACGTCCACTCTCCGTAACAGTGCTTCTGCACCTCAGTCTCCAACCTCTGCTCTCTGTAAGATCCTTCTGCACCCAAGTCTCCAAACTCTGCTCTCTGTAACAGGCCTTCTGCACCCCAGTCTCCAACCTCTGCTCTCTGCAACGATCCTTCTGCACCCCAGTCTCATACCTGTGCTCGCTGTAACAGTCCTTGTGTAACCCAGTCTACAACATCTGCTCTCTGCAACAGTTCTTCTGTACCTGTCATCAAACTCTGCTCTCTGTAACAGTTTTTCTGCACCTAGTCTCTAAACTCTGCTCTCTAACAGGCCTTTGTACCCCAGTCTCCAAACTCTGCTCTCTGTAAGATCATTCTGCACCCCAGTCTCCAACCTCTGCTCTCTGCAACAGCCCTTTTGCACCCCTAGTCTCCAATATCTGCTCTCTGTAAGATGTTTCTGCAAACCAGTCTCCAACCTCTGCTCGCTGCAACTGTCCTTCTGTACCAGATTCTCCAACAATTGCTCTCTGAAACTGTCCTTCTGCACCAAGTCTCTAACATCTTCTTTCTCTATCAGTCCTTCTGTACCCCAGTCGCCAAATTCTGCTCAATGTAACAGTCTTTCTGCACCTCAGGCTCCAACCTCTGCTTTCTGCAACAGTCCTTCTGCACCCAAGTCTCCAAATACTGGTCTCTGCAACATTCCTTCTGCACCCCAGTCTCCAACTTCTGCTCTCTGCAAAGATCATTCTGCACCTCATTCTCCAAACTCTGCTCTCTGCAAAGATCTTTCTGCACACCAGTCTCCAACCTCTGCTCTCTGAAACAGTCCTTCTACACCCCAGACTCCAACCTATGATCCCTGCAACAGTCCTTCTACACCCCAGTCTCTATACTCTGCTCGCCCCAACGATCCTTCGACACCCCAGTCTCCAACCTCTGCTCTCTGTAACAGTCCTTCTGTAGCTCAGTCTCCAACCTCATCTCTCTGTAAGACCCTATTGAAACCCAGTCTGCAAACTCTGTTCTCTGTAACAGTCCTTCTGCACCCCACTCTACAACGTCTGTTGTCTGTAACAGGCCTTTTGCACCCCAGTCTCCAAACTCTGCTCTCTGCAAGGATCCTTCTGGACCCAAGTCTCCAACATCTGCTCTCTACAACAGTTCTTCTGCACCTCAGTTTCGAAACTCGGCTCTCTGCAAGATCCTTCTGAACACCAGTCTTCAACCGCTGCTCACTGTAACAATAATTCTGCACCTCAGTCTCCAACATCTGCTCCTTCCAACAGTCTTCTGCAACCCAGTCTCCAACCTCTGCTCTCTGTAACAGTCCATCTGTACCGGATTCTCCAAACTCTGCTTTCTGTAACGGGCCTTCTGCACCCCAGTCTTAGACATCTGCTTTTTCTATCAGTCCTTCTGCACCCCAGTCTCCAAACTCTGCTCTCTGTAACAGTCCTTCGTTACCGGATTCTCCAACCTCTGCTCTTTGTAACGGTCCTTCAGCACCCCAGTCTCCAATATCTGCTTTCTCTATCAGTCTTTCTGCACCTCAGTCTCTCACCTCTGCTTTCTGCAAGAGTCCTTCTGCTCCCAAGTCTCCAACCTCTGCTCTCTGGAACATTACTTCTGCACCCCAGTCTCAAAACTCTGCTCTCTGTAATGATCCTTTTGAACCCCAGTCTCGAACCTCTGCTCTCCGCAACGATCCTTCTGCACCTCAGTCTCCAAGCTCGGCTCTCTGCAAAAATCCTTTGGCATTCCAGTCTCAAACCTCTGCTCGCTGCAACATTCCTTGTGAACCCCAGTCTCCAACTTCTTCTCTCTGCAATAGTTCTGTACCTCAGTCTGAAAAAATTTCTCTCTGCAATAATCCATCTGCAACCCAGTCTCCAACCTCTACTCTCTGTAACAGTCCTTCTGTACCTCAGTCTCCAATCTCTGCTCTATGCAGCAGTCCTTCTGCACCCAAGAATCCAACATTAGCTCTCTGAAACAGTCCTTTGACACCCCAGTCTCTAACCTCTGCTCTATGCAACAGTCCTTCTACACCCCAGTCTCCATACTCTCTTCGCCCAAACGATCCTTCTGCACCCCTGTGTTCAACGTCTGCTCTCTGTAACAGACCTTCTACCACCCAGTCTCTATCCTCTGCTCTCTGCAACAGTCTTTCTATACCCCAGTCTCCATACTCTGCTCGACCCAACGATCTTTCTGCACCCCAGTCTCCAACCTCTGTTCTCTAAATCAGTTCTTCTGCACCCCAGTCTCCAACCTCTTCTCTCGTTACCAGTCCTTCTTTACCGCAGTCTCCAACCTCTGTTCTCCGTAAGGGTCCTTATGCACCCCAGTATCCAACCTCTGCTTTCTGTATCAGTCGTTTTGCACCACAGTCTCCAAACTCTGCCGTCTGTAAGAGTCCTTCCACAACTAAGTCTGCAACCTTTTCTCTCTGCAACCGTCCTTGTGCACCCCAGTCTCTATTCTATGCTCTCTGCAACATTATTTCTGCACCCCAGTCTCAAACATCTGCTATCTGAAACAGTCATTCTCCACCCAAGTCTCCAAACTCTGCTCTCTGTAAGAGTCCTTCTGTACTGCATTCTCGAAACTCTGCTCTCTGTCAGGATACTTCTGCACCCGAATCTCCAAATTCTTCTTTCTTGTCAGTCCTTCTGCACCCCAGTCTCCAAACACTGCTCTTTGTAACTGTCCTTCTGCACCTTAGTCTCCAATGTCTGCTCTCTGCTACAGTTTTTCTGGACCCCAGTCTCCATCATCTACTCTCTGCAACAGTCTTTCTGCAACCCAGTCTCCAACCTCTGCTTTTTGTAAGAGTCCATCTTTATTGGAGACTCCAACCTCTGCTCTCTGTAATGGTCCTCCTGTACCCCAGTCTTCAACGTCTGCTTTTTAAATCATTTCTTCTGCACCCCTGTCTCAATCCTCTGCTCTCTATAACCATCCTTCTGCACCTCAGTCTCCAACCTCTGCTCTCTGCAACAGTTCCTTCTGCACCCAAATCTCCAAATTCTGCTCTATGCACAAGTCCTTCTGCACCCCAGTATCCAAACTCTATCTCTGTAACAATCCTTCTGCACCCCAGTCTTCAAATTCTGCTCTCTGCAGAAGTCCTTCTTCACCCCAGTCTCCAACCTCTGCTCGCTGTAATATGCTTCTTTACCCCAGTCTCCAAACTCTACTCTCTGTAACAGTTCTTCTGCACTGCAGTCTCCAAACTCTGCTCTCTGTTACAATCCTTCTGCAACTCAGTCTCCAACCTCTGCTCTTAGCAATGGTCCTTCTGCAACCCTGTCTTAAACCTCTGTTCTTGCAACATTCTTTCGGCTCCCCAGTCTCCAATCTCTGCTCTCTGTAAAAGTCCTTTTGTACCCCTGTCTCCAATCTCTGCTCTCTGTAAAGGTCCTTCTGCACCCGAGTCTCCAAACTCTACTCTCTGTAACAGTTCTTCTGTACCGCAGTCTCCAAACTCTGCTCTCTGTAACAATAATTCTGCACCTCAGTCTCCAACCTCTGCTCTCTGCAAAGGTGCTTCTGCGCCCTAGTCTCCAACCTCTGTTCTCTTCAACAGTCGTTCAGCACCCCAGTCTCCAAACTCTGCTCTCTATAGCAGTCCTTCTGTACCTGAGTCTCCAACCTCTGCTCTCTTATCCGTCCTTCTGCACCCCAGTCTCCAACATCTGCTTTCTCTATAAGTCCTTCTGCACCCTAGTCTCCAACCTCTGCTCTCCTTAACAATTTTTCTGCATCTCAGTCTCCAACCTCTGCTTTCTGCAAGAGTCCTCCTGCACCCCCGTCTTCAACCTCTGCTCTCTGCAACATTTCTTCTGCACCAACGTCTCATACCTGTGCTCTCTGTAAAAGTTATTTTACACTCCAGTCTCAAACCTCTGCTCTCTGTAATGATGCTTCTGCACCCCAGTCTCTATCCTCTGCTCTCTGCAATGATCTTTCTGCACCTCAGTTTCCACCTTCTACTCTCTACAACGATCCTTTTGCACCCCAGTCTCAAACATCTACACTCTGTAACAGTCCTTCTACACCTCAGTCTCCAAACTCTGCTCTCTGCAACAGTCTTTTTTCACCCCAATCTCCAACATCTGCTCTCTTCAGCAGTTCTTCTATACCCCAGTCTCGAACCTCTGCTCTCTTAAACTGTCCTTCTCCAACCCACTCTCCAACCTCTGCTCTCTGTAACAGTCCTTCTGCACCTCAGTCTCCAAACTCTGCTCTCTGAAAGAATCTTCTGTAACCCAGTCTTCAAACTTTGCTCTCAGTAACAGTTTTAATTTTCCCCAGTACCAAACTCTGCTCTATTTAATAGGCCTTCTGCACTGCAGTAACCAACCTCTGCTCTCTGCAACGATCCTTCTTCACATCAGTCTTTAACCTCTTCTCTCAGCAACGGTCCTTATGCACCCCAGTTTCCAAACTCTACTCTCCGCAACAGTCCTTCTGTACCCCAGTCCCCAAACTCAGCTCTTTGAATGATCCTTCTGCACCCAAGTCTCCAAACTCTACTCTCTGTAACAGTCCTTCTGCACCCCAGTCTCCAACCTATGCTCTCTGTAACAAACCTTCTGAACATTAGTCTTTATCCTCTGCTCTCAGCAACGGTCCTTATGCACCCCAATCTCCAACTTCTGTTCTCGGGATCAGTCCTTCTGCACCACAGTCTGCATCATCTGCTCTCTGTAAGAGTCCTTCTGTATTGAAGTTTCCAACCTCTGTTCTCTGTAACGGTCCTTCTGGACCCCAGTATCTCACCTCTGATTTCGGTATCAGTCCTTGTGCACACCAGTCTCCAAACTCTGCTCTCTGTAACATTCCTTCTGCACCTCAGTCTCCAATCTCTGCTCTCTTTATCAGTCCTTCTACACCCCTGTTTCCAAACTCTGCTCTCTGAAACAGACCTTCTGCACCTCAGTATTCAACAACTGCTTTCTGAAACAGTCCTTCTACACCCCAGTCTCAAAACTCTACTCTTTGTAACAGTTCTTCTGTACTGCAGTCTCCAAACTCTGCTCTCTGTAACAATAATTCTGCACCTCAGTCTCCAACCTCTGCTCTCTGCAAAGGTGCTTCTGCGCCCTACTCTTCAACCTCTGTTCTCTTTAACAGTCGTTCTGCACCCCAGTCTCCAAACTCTGCTCTCTATAGCAGTCCTTCTGTACCTGAGTCTCCAACCTGTGCTCTCTTATCCGTCCTTCTGCACCCCAGTCTCCAACATCTGCTTTTCTATAAGTCCTTCTGCACCCCAGTCTCTAACCTCTGCTCTCTTTAACAATCTTTCTGCACCTCAGTCTCCAACCTCTGCTTTCTGCAAGAGTCCTCCTGCACCCCCGTCTTCAACCTCTGCTCTCTGCAACATTTCTTCTGCACCAACATCTCCTACCTGTGCTCTCTGTAAAAGTTCTTTTGCACTCCAGTCTCAAAACTCTGCTCTCTGTAATGATGCCGAAGTCTGGCTTGGCACAAATCAGGAGCCACTTGTCAAAAAGAAACTAACTTTATTTTTAGAACTACAAACGCCAAGCAAAACAGCTCCAGGGAAAAACCCTCAGAGCCCAACTGCCACCACCGGCTTCCACAAGCCTCTCCCCCACACACCAGCCTCTCAACCTCCCACAATCCTCCTGCTCTTGAGGCCGATTGGCTGGGTTGCGTGGGCAGAGCCAAAGAAGTCACCCAATGAACATCACCGCAGAGGAGCCAATTAGCTAGATGTTGCTGGGGCAGTCTGAAGCTTGCTGGCAGCTGGAGCAGAGCCAAAGAAGTCACCCAATGAGCAGCTCCGTGGAGGAGCCAATCAGCTAGATGTTGCTGGGGTCGCTGTGAGCCAATCATCAGCTGGCAGTCTGAAGGGCAGGGAAACAGCCCAATGAACATCACCGCAGAGGAGCCAATCAGCTAGATGTTGCTGGGGCAGTCTGAAGCTTGCTGGCAGCTGGAAGTTTGCTGGGGCCCCATTGGCTGTGGCTCTCATCATCTCCCCCTCTCTGTTTAAACAACAAGCATGTGGCTTAGGGACCGTGCCTGCCTTAGGTTGTCCAATACTACATATGGTCCTTACCCGTCTTCGGATGAGCTGACCTCAGGGCGTCAGCCTCCTGTCTTAGGTTGGTACCATTGTAATTGGATCTTACCCGTCATTGACTACCGGTCCAGTATACAGCCACAGCTGTGGAGAGGTCTCAGCGGGGGGGGGTGAGGTTCTTTGCCTCACCTCTGTTGACCCCCAAATTTTAGCTGAATGATCATGACAAGCAGAAGGGAGGAAGATATACCAAGTCAATTGACGGCTCCTTTTGGGAAAATTGTACCACCGATGATATCATCAGCAAAAATACCCCAACACTACCACAAGTCGCTGCACCAACAGATAGTTCACAATGCATACAAGTGACACATAGTTCTGTAAGCAGTTCAGTGCAAGTTCTGTAAGCAGTTCAGTGATGGCTATTGCAGAAACTGTAGATTAGTTTTATCTTTTTCTTCACTGGCACAGGGATGAAGATAGGAATTCTGGCAATAATGGCTAAAGAAAAAATTAGGTAACATTCCAAAAGACACTAAAAGAAAACAATTTTCTTAACAATTTATATTATCTTCATCGGCACTGGGATGAAGATAGAAATTCTGGCAATAATGGCTAAAGAAAAAATTAGGTAACATTCCAGAAGGCACTAAAAGAAAACAATTTTCTTAACAATTTACATTATAGTGAAGAGAATTATTAAATATATTGAAAACGAAAGGTGAGAGTAAACAAACAGATCTGTTAACCTCCTTTTTTGTTTACATATTAAAACAATTCTTAACAGTTATTTACCCAATTTAAATTAAACCATTTAAATCACGTGAATAAAAAAAATATTTGGATCCATCTTTTCATGAGCGCTCATCATATATAATATATGGAAATACGTACATTGGACATACGTACATTCAAACATATAACACAAAACACATGTGTGCACACATAATATAATACATACAACACATAACATAATAGTAAAGGCCTTATAACTTTTTACAGGTAAAATCTCTATTGCAATGTTTAAAAACTCTATAGTCAAAAAAAATAGAACTGATCAGCAAAACATTAACCTAGGTCTGTATGAGCTCAAAAAAATAAAATAGAACTTCATGATATGGGAAAGGGCAATAATAAAATAGATATTGAAAAAAGCATCCTGGTTCTGTCGCAGATGTAAGGATAGCCAAATTGGAGTTTTGGGTATCAGCTATTATGGATTTGAGCTAAATCATCTTCTTTTTGGTCTGTAGAAATCGCTTTTGTTAATCTGTCTGGAATCCAAATCGGCTGCTGTTCTCCCTGTGGAAACACAAAAACAGACCCCCGACTCCAGACAATCACTGGGTCAGGATTTTAGTTAATCTTTCCAGAATCTAAATCAGCTGCTGTTCTCCCTGTGGAAACACACAAACAGGCCCCCGACTCCAGACAATCACTGGGTCAGAACCTTGGTTAATCTCTCTGGAATCCAAATCGGCTGCTGTTCTTCCTGTGGAAACACACAAACAGACCCCCGATTCCAGACAATTACTGGGTCAGGACCTTTCCATTGTCCTGTTAGAATATCTTTCCAAAGTACCTTGGGCTTATGTACATTTTTTGGACACATATGCCTTTCTGCAGCACTAAGTCCTGATGAATCCAAATTTAAAAAGTTTAGAGTAAAAAGGGTTATTTTAAGTTTATCTTTGGGGAATATATACCCCTTCCCAATTCCATCTTTTTGCTTTAATAAGTACATTTTAATACTTTGATGAGCTCTTTCAACTATGCCTTGTCCCTGTGGATTGTATGGGATTCCTGTTATATGAGTAATGCCAAATGATGAGCAAAATTGTTTAAAAGAAGTAGACGTATAACCAGGGGCATTATCTGTTTTTAACTGTTTTGGAATGCCCACAGTGGCAAAATTTTGTAAGCAATGAGCTATAACATCTTTAGTTTTTTCGCCGGCATGAAGGGAGCCCATCAAAAATCCAGAAGAAGTATCAACTGTAACATGCAAATATTTTAATTTTCCAAATTCTGGTAAGTGTGTGACGTCCATCTGCCAAATATGGTTAGGTATCAATCCTCTAGGATTGACTCCAAGATTAACTTGTGGTAAAAAGGTCACACAATTTTGACATTGTTTTATTATTTGTCTAGCTTGTTCCTTAGTTATTTTAAAACGCTTTTGTAAAGTATTAGCATTGACATGGAATCTTTTATGAAAATTTATAGCTTCTTCTAGTGTAGAGAAAATATGTATGTCATGTGTAGTTTTATCTGCTAAATCATTGCCCAAACTAAGGGCTCCAGGCAATCCTGTATGTGCCCTGATATGTCCTATAAAGAATGGATCTTTTCTGTCCCAGATTAAACTTTGTATAGTGGAAAACAAAGAGAAAACAGTAGAAGAAGGGGAAATCCTACCAGCATCTTCAAGGGATACTATGGCATTAACTATATACTGGCTATCAGAAAATAAATTAAATACAGAATCTTTAAACATCACAAAAGTTTGTAATACTGCATTCAGCTCTACCTTTTGAGCTGATTGTTTGGGTACTAAAAATGTAAAAGTTTGATCAGGTGTAACTATTGCTACTGTACCATTATTTGACCCATCAGTGAATATATTTGGAGCATTCATGATAGGTGTTTTTTTTTTTTGTCATTTTTGGAAAAATTACAGGATGCAATGACCAAAAAGACAATAAAGGATTAGATGGTAAGTGGTTATCAAATGAAACATTAGATTTGCACATTATTATTGCCCAAGTATTTAACTCATTAGCTAATTCATCAATTTGATTCATAGTATATGGAGTAATAATTTTATGGGGAGAAATTCCAAACACTGCCTTTGCTGTTTTTATTCCTTTGAGTATTAATTGTCCTACAGCCTCAGGATATCTAGTAAGAATAGTGTTAGGAGAATAAGATAAATGTATCCATAATAATGGACCTTCTTGCCAAAATACTCCTGTAGGAATATTTTTTGTTGGTAGTACAATAAATAATAAAGGCAAACTTATATCAATTCTATCCAAATGCATATTTTCCATATATGTTTCAATGATTTTTAATGCCTTTCTTGCTTCAGGCGTTAACATTCGGGGTGAATTTGGATCTGATGGACCTTTTAGGATATCAAATAAAGGTCCCAATTCTCCTGTTGGAATACCTAGATAAGGCCTTATCCAATTTATGTCTCCTAATAACTTTTGAAAATCATTAAGTGATTTGAGTTGATCTACTCGTATTTGAATTTTTGGTGGACGAACCATGGTTGAGGATAATAGAACTCCTAAATAATTAATTGGAAAATTTAATTGCACTTTATCTATTGCTATCTCTAGATTATAATTTTTTAATAAGTTTGTAAGTGTGGCATAACATTCTAGCAATGTGTTTTTAGCTTTGTGTGCTAATAATACATCATCCATATAATGAAATATTTGTAGTTCAGGATTTTGATTTCTAAGTGGCTGGATTACTTTGTTAACATAAATTTGACACATAGTTGGGCTGTGAGCCATCCCTTGAGGGAGTGCTTTCCATTCATATCTCTGATCAGGACCTTCATGATTTAGTGCAGGGATAGTAAATGCAAAACGTGGACTATCCTCAGGATGAATTGGAATTGAAAAAAAACAATCTTTAATATCTATAACTAAAACATACCAAGTTTTTGGCAAAGCAGACAATTGAGGAATCCCCGATTGAGCAGGTCCTATAATGACCATTTCATTGTTAATGGCTCTTAAATCTTGCAGTAATCTCCATTTACCAGATTTCTTTTTGATGACAAAAATGGGAGTATTATGGGGAGATACAGAAGGTTGTATATGTCCTTCCGCTAATTGTTGTTTGACCAGATCATGGGCTACTTGTGTCTTTTCTTTAGTCAAGGGCCACTGAGGAACCCATACTGGTCTTTCTGATTTCCATGTAATTTTTATTGTCTCAGTGGCCCTTTGTGAAAATCCAACCCATGTCTGTCTGTTCCTTGATCTATTTGTATTGGTGCTGCTATACCTTGTTCTTGTTTTTCTAATCTTTTTCCTTTCCTAAAACCTTGTCTAGCCATAATAGTGGGTGCATTTTGATTGATATTATTTGTTAATGTCAAACCTAATTGATCTAGGACATCTCGTCCCCATAAATTTACGGGAAGATGATCCAATACATATGGCTGTATAGTTCCTTCACATCTTTCAGGATCCTTCCAATCTAATAGCATTGCACTTCTATCGGGATTAGTCGCCACTCCTAGGCCTCGAAGCGATTGAGTGGCTTGTTGTAATGGCCAATGTTTTGGCCATTCTTGACGAGAGATGATGCTAAGGTCTGCACCTGTATCCAGTAGCCCATTAAATTCATGTCCTTGAATATTTAGTTTTAGCATGGGGCGAGAATCTAAATTTAAAGAAAGCATAGCCCAATCTACACCTGTGGAGCCTAATCCCTTGGAACCTCTTTCTACAAAATGACTGAAAAATTTATCATGTAGGCTTGGTATTATTAGTAAATGTGCTATTCTATCTCCTGGTGAAATTACTGATATACCCTTTGGAGAACTGGCTATAATTTTTATTTCACCTTCATAATCGGAATCAATTACCCCAGGACTTATCAAAAGTCCTTTTAGAGTAGAAGAGCTGCGTCCCAATAATAAGCCTATTGTTCATTTGGGAAGAGGTCCTTTTACCCCTGTGGGAATGATTTGAACTCCCATCTCTGGAGTTAGTACTGATTTGTTGGAGGCGCAGATGTCCAACCCTGCGCTCCCTCTGGTTTGTCTGATGAGGGATCTGATGTGCTGGGCACTACCCTGACGGGGTTGCTGGGGTTGCTGGGTTCCTCCAGTGCTCCGTATATTTGTGGTTTGGGGCCCCAGAGCATTGGGGCCCCCTGTCCATTTTTTGGCAATGGAGCCCGATGCCTTTGTCCACGATATTGTGGATAAACACCTTGTCCTTGTTCGTTTTTTGATAATGGAGTACCCTCTATGGTGGTTTGAGGACGGCATTCATTAGCCCAATATAATGGAGTACCCTCTATGGTGGTTTGAGAACGGCATTCATTAGCCCAATGTCTCCCTCTACGGCATCGTGGGCAAATACCCGGTATTCAACTTGTTTGATACCTAGTTTTGTTAAACCCTCCTCCTATGGGACAATTCCTTTTAAAATGTCCTGTTTGTTGACAATTGTAGCATGTTCTTGGCCTGGCATCTAAAGCCTGTTTTACTGCAGCTGCCACAATTTGCCCTTGTTCATTAATGTCTCTGGCATCTAAAACCTGTTTTACTGCAGCTGCCACAATTTGCCCTTGTTCATTAATGTCTCTGGCATCTAAAGCCTGTTTTACTGCAGCTGCCACAATTTGCCCTTGTTCATTAATGTCTCTGGCATCTAAAGCCTGTTTTACTGCAGCTGCCACAATTTGCCCTTGTTCATTAATGTCTCTACATAATTTAATATATGTGTTTAAATCTTCCTGTTTCCATGGTCTAATGATATCTCTACACCAACGATTCGCTTGGTCATAAGCCAGTTGTTTTATTAATGGCATTGCTTGTTCTGTATTCCCAAAAACTCTGGTAGCTGTTTGAATAAGCCTATCTACAAATTCAGCGTAAGGCTCATTAGCTCCTTGTATTATCTTAGATAATTGACCTTGTAAACCTCCATGTTCTTGTAAAGTCTTCCATGCCCTAACTGCATCTACAGCAATTTGTGAATATACACCAGGATCATATGCATTTTGTTGCTGCCGATCCTCATAAGGTCCCTTTCCTAACAACATATCTAGATTTCTCTGAGGATAACCAGCTGCTGCATTTCGACTAGTCGTCTCCTTGCAAAATTCCTCATTGGCAACCTTCCATAACAGGTATTGTCCTCCATTTAGCACAGCTTTACACATACTAGCCCAATCTGCTGGCGTCATGCTTAAGTTGGTAATGGATTCGACCAAGCTTACAGTGAAGGGTGCTTGAGGACCATAGGTTGTTACAGCCTCTTTTAGCTCCTTCACTGATTTGAAATTTCAACCCTGGTAAGTTCGCTGCCCTCCTACCTCAAATACAGGGCATACTTGAGATCCTGTCTCAGGATCCCAACTATCAACTGCGGGGGTTGGGAGTCTCTCAGCATATGGAGGTGGTGCTGTTGATTGGACACTTATGCCCTCTGGTGATAGAGTGCTGTTAGTAGCAGTCTCCTGTAGAGGTGGCGCTGTTGGTTGAACACTTACGCCCTCTGGTGATAGAATGCTGTTAGTAGCAGTCTCCTGTAGAGGTGGTGCTGTTGGTTGGACACTTACGCTCTCTAATAAAAAGGTCTTCTTAGCAGTCTCCTGTTTTAACATTTCCCCTGATAGATTTTTCTGCTCTAAACTTTCTTCCTCTGTCTCACTATCTCAAAAGACCTTCTCTTTTACTTGAATCTTTTCCTCTTTCTGACTAACTTGAGAAACTTCCTCTTCTACTTGAATCAATATGTCTTCTTCTTCCTCTACCTCTGTCTGAACTGAAGGCTTTGGACTAAGCAAACCAGATACCAACGTCCACAATGACAATGTGCCAACTGGCAGAGTCCCTGGGTTGTTCTTTTCTATTCTTTTTAAATCTTCACCATGATGGTTCCATTGTGATATATCTAACAACTCCTCCTTAAAAAGCCATGGGCTATATTTTTGTATTATATCAACGTATGCCCTGAC
Organism: Ictidomys tridecemlineatus; assembly: GCF_052094955.1. Classification (NCBI taxonomy): domain Eukaryota; kingdom Metazoa; phylum Chordata; class Mammalia; order Rodentia; family Sciuridae; genus Ictidomys; species Ictidomys tridecemlineatus. Next base: position 190,911 of record NW_027524781.1, read on the forward strand.
TGCTCTTGATTTTACTGGAAAGCTTCCTTCCTCTAACAATTTACTTAACACTCTTTCGGTTTGTTTTTTACTAATTGCTGATCCCGTATTTCTACTATAATACAACCCAACAAGATGATGCCAAACAAAACCGAGACAGAATCCAATAAAAAGGGAACCACACAAAATCATTATAACAGCCTTTCTATCCCCCTGACATATGCATCCGTCCTTTATCCCTATCTGTTCCTCAGATGCAAATAGTTTTTCCTCAGATGTGAGTGGTTTTTCTTCCCTCTCACTCATCTCCAGGGACAGGCAACTTAAAACAAAAATGAAGCAAAACAAAAGAGGAATCTTAGAATGGCTCCCCATTCTCTCACCCTGCCCTCAGGGGCGAGCAGTTTACTTACCCTCAGTTGCTCCCCGTGCAAGCCACCAAATGCCGAAGTCTGGCTTGGCACAAATCAGGAGCCACTTGTCAAAAAGAAACTAACTTTATTTTTAGAACTACAAACGCCAAACAAAACAGCTCCAGGGAAAAACCCTCAGAGCCCAACTGCCACCACCGGCTTCCACAAGCCTCTCCCCCACACACCAGCCTCTCAACCTCCCACAATCCTCCTGCTCTTGAGGCCAATTGGCTGGGTTGCGTGGGCAGAGCCAAAGAAGTCACCCAATGAACATCACCCCAGAGGAGCCAATCAGCTAGATGTTGCCTTGGCAGTCTGAAGCTTGCTGGCACCTGGAGCAGAGCCAAAGAAGTCACCCAATGAGCAGCTCCGTGGAGGAGCCAATCAGCTAGATGTTGCTGGGGCCGCTGTGAGCCAATCATCAGCTGGCAGTCTGAAGGGCAGGGAAACAGCCCAATGAACATCACCGCAGAGGAGCCAATCAGCTAGATGTTGCTGGGGCAGTCTTAAGCTTGCTGGCAGCTGGAAGTTTGCTGGGGCCCCTTTGGCTGTGGCTCTCAACATCTCCCCCTCTCTGTTTAAACAACAAGCATGTGGCTTAGGGACCGTGCCTGCCTTAGGTTGTCCAATACTACATGTGCTCTCTGTAAAAGTTCTTTTGCACTCCAGTCTCAAAACTCTGCTCTCTGTAATGATGCTTCTGCACCCCAGTCTCTAACCTCTGCTCTCTGCAATGATCTGTCTGCACCTCAGTCTCCAACTTCTACTCTCTACAACGATCCTTTTGCACCTCAGTCTCAAACATCTACACTCTGTAACAGTCCTTCTACACCTCAGTCTCCAAACTCTGCTCTCTGCAAGTCTTTTTTCACCCCAATCTCCAACATCTGCTCTCTTCAGCAGTTCTTCTATACCCCAGTCTCCAACCTCTGCTCTCGTAAACAGTCCTTCTCTACCCCACTCTCCAAACTCTGCTCTCTGTAACAGTCCTTCTGCACCTCAGTCTCCAAACTCTGCTCTCTGAAAGAATCTTCTGCAACCCAGTCTTCAAACTTTACTCTCAGTAACAGTTTTAATTCTCCCCAGTACCAAACTCTGCTCTCTTTAAGAGGCCTTCTGCACTGCAGTAACCAACCTCTGCTCTCTGCAACGATCCTTCTTCACATCAGTCTTTAACCTCTGCTCTAAGCAACGGTCCTTATGCACCCCAGTTTCCAAACTCTACTCTCTGCAACAGTTCTTCTGTACCCCAGTCCCCAAACTCAGCTCTTTGAAAGATCCTTCTGCACCCAAGTCTCCAAACTCTACTCTCTGTAACAGTCCTTCTGCACCCCAGTCTCCAACCTATGCTCTCTGTAACAAACCTTCTGAACATTAGTCTTTATCCTCTTCTCTCAGCAACGGTACTTATGCACCCCAGTCTCCAACTTCTGTTCTCGGGAACAATCCTTCTGCACAACAGTCTGCATTATCTGCTCTCTGTAAGAGTCCTTCTGTATTGAAGTCTCCAACCTCTGCTCTCTGTAACGGTCCTTCTGGACCCCAGTATTTCACCTCTGATTTCGGTATCAGACCTTCTGCACACCAGTCTCCAACCTCTGCTCTCTGTAACATTCCTTCTGCACCTCAGTCTCCAATCTCTGCTCTCTGTATCAGTCCTTCTGCACCCCTGTTTCCAAACTCTGCTCTCTGAAACAGTCCTTTTGCACCTCAGTATTCAACAACTGCTTTCTGAAACAGTCCTTCTACACCCCAGTCTCCAAACTCTACTCTCTGAAATAGTCCTTCTATACCCCAGTCTCCATAATCTGCTCTCTGCAACGATCCTTCTGCACCTCAGTCTCCAACCTCTGCTGTGCAACAGTCTCTCTAAAACAGAGTCTCCAACCTCTGCTCTCTGGAAGATCCTTCTGTAACCCAGTTTCCAAATTCTGCTCTCTATAACATTCCTTCTGCACCCCAGTCTCCAACCTCTGCTCTCTGCAATGGTCCCTCTGCACTCCAGTCTCTAACCTTATTCTCAAAAACAGTTCTTCTGTACCGCAGTCTACAACCACTGTTTTCTATAAGGGTCCTTCTTCGCCCCAGTCTCCAAACTCTCATTTCTGTATCAGTGCTTCTGAACCATAGTCTCCAAACACTGCTCTCTGTAACAGTCTGTCTGCACCTGACTCTGCAACCTTTGCTCTCTGGAACAATCCTTCTTCACCCCAGACTTCCACCTCTGCTCTCTGTAACAGTCCTTCTGTACTGCAGTCTCCAACCTCTGCTCTCTGTAACGGTCCTTCTGCACCCGAGTCTCCAAACTCTGCGTTATGTATCAGTCATTCTGCACCCCAGTCTCCAACCTCTGCTCTCTGTAACAGTCCTTCTGCACCTCAGACTCCAACCTCTGTTCTCTGCTACAGTCCCACTGTGCCTCAATCTCCAACCTCTGCTCTCTGCAACGGTCCTTATGCACATTAGTGTCCAAACTCTGCTCTCTGTAAGATCCTTCTGAAACACAGTCTCTAACCTTTGCTTTCTGCAATGGTCCTTCTGCACACTAGTCTTCAATCTCTGATCTCTACAATAGTTACTCTGCACCCCAGTCTTCTACCTCTGCTCTCTGTAACAGTCCTTCTGTACCTCAGTCTCCAATCTCTGCTCTATGCAACAGTCCTTCTGCACTCAAGTCTCCAACATCTGCTCTCTCAAACAATCCCTTTACACCCCAGTTTCCAACCTCTGCTCTCTGATTCAGTATTTCTAGACTCCAGTCTCCATACTCTGCTCCCACCAACGTTCCTTCTGCACCCCAGTCTCCAACGTCTGTTCTCTGAAAAAGTTTTACTACACCGCAGTCTCCAAACTCTGCTCTCTGCAACAGACCTTCTACACCCCACTCTCCATACTCTACTCCCCCCAACGATCCTTCAGCACCCTAGTCTCCAACGTCTGGTCTCTAAATCAGTTGTTTAGCATTCCAGTCTCCTACCTCTGCTCTCTGTAACAGTCCTTCTTACCCAAGTCTCCAAATTCTGCTCTCTGAAACAGTCCTTCTCCACCCCAGTCTCTAACCTCGGCTCTCTATAACAGTGCTACTGTACTGCATTCTCCAAACTCTGCTCAAGGTAAGGGTACTTATAAACCCGAGTCTCCAACCTCCGCTTTATGTATCAGTCCTTCTGCACCTCAGTCTCCAACCTGTGCTCTGTGTAACTGTCCCTCTGCACCTTAGTCTCCAACATCTGCTCTCTACTACAGTCCTTCTAGACCCCAGTCTCTAACCGCTGCTCTCTGTAACAATCTTTCTTCACCTCAGTCTCCAACCTCTGCTCTCTGCAACTGTCTTTCTGCACCTGAGTCTCCAACCTCTACTCTCTGTAACAGTGCTTCTAAACCTGAGTCTCCAATCTCTACTCTCTGCAACGATGACTCTGCACCCCAGTCTCCAACCTCTGCTCGCTGCAACAGTTCTTGTGCACCCCAATCTCCAACATCTGCTCTCTGCAATAGTTCCTCTGTACCTCAGTCTGAAAACTCTGATCTCTGCAATAAACCTCTGCACCCGAGGCTCCAACCTCTGCTCTGTTTAACAGTCCTTCTGCACCTCAGTCTTCAACTTCTGCTCTGTATCAGTCCTGCACCCCTGTCTCCCACATCTGCTCTTTTTGACAGTCCTTCTTCACCTCAGTCTTCAACCTATGCTCTGTGTAACAGTCCTTCTGCACCCCATTGTCTAACCTATGCTATCTGCAAGGATCCTTCTGAATCCCAGTCTCCAACATATGCTCCCTGCAACACTTTTTCTGCACCCAAGTCTCCAACATCTGATATCTACAACAGTCCTTCTGAACCTCAGTCTCCAAACTCTGCTCCACGTAAGATCCTTCTGCAACCCAGTCTCCAACCTCTGCTTTCTGCAACATTCCTTCTGCACCCCAGTCTCCAACCTGTGCTCTCTGTAAAAGTCCTTCTGCACCACAGTCTTCCACCTCTTCTCTCTGTAACGATCCTTCTGCAGCCCAGTCATTACCTCTGCTCTCTCCAACGATTCTTCTGCAACTCAGTCTCCAACTTCTGCTCTCTTCTACTATCCTTCTGCACCCCAGTCTCCAACCTCTGCACTCTGTAACTGTTTTTCTGAACCACAGAATCCAACTTCTGCTCTCTGCAACCGTCCTTCTGCACCCCTGTCTCCAACTTCTGCTCTCTGCAACGATCCTTATACACCCCAGTCTCCAACATCTGCTCTCTGCAACAGTCCTTCTCCAACCCAGTCTATAACCTCTGCTTTCTTCAACGGTCCTGATTCAACCCAGTCTCCAACATCTGTTCTCTGCATGAGTCCTTCTACTCCCCAGTCTTCAACCTCTGCTCTCTGTAACAGTCCTTCTGCACCCCAGTCTCAAATCTTTGCTTTCAGTACAAGACCTTCTGAACAAGGGTTTCCAAACGCTGCTCTCTATAACAGTCCTTCTGCACCTCTGTCTCCAACATCTGAACTCTGCAATTTTACTTCTGCACCCCATTCTCTAACAACTGCTCTCTGTAACAGTCCGTCTGCACCCCATTCTCTAACCTCTGCTCTCTGTAACAGTCCTTCTGTACCACAGTTTTTAACCTGTGCTCTCTGTAACGGTCCTTCTGCACCCCAGTCTCAACATCTGCTTTCTGTATCAGTAATTCTTCACCCCAGTCTCCAAACTTTGCTCTCTGTAACATTCTTTCTGTACCTGAGTCTCCAACATCTGCTCTCTGAGACAGTTCTTCTGCACCCCAGTCTCCAACATCTGCTCTCTTAAACAGTCCTTCAGCAACTCAGTCTCCAACCTCTGCTCTCTGCAACAGTCCTTCTACACCCTAGTCTTCATACTCTTCTCGACCCAACGATCCTTCTGCACCCCAGTCTCCAACCTCTGTTCTCTACATCAGTTTTTCTGCACCCCAGTCTCCAACTTCTGCTCTCTGTAACAGTCCTCTGTACCGCCTTCTCCAACCTCTGTTCTCTGTAAGGGTCCTTATGCACCCAAGTATCCAACCTCTGCTTTCTGTATAAGTCGTTTGGCACCACCGTCACCAAACACTTCCCTATCTAACAGTCCTTCTGCAACTCAGTCAACAACCTCTGCTCTCTGCAACAGTCCTTCTGCAACCCAGTCTCCATCCTCTGCTCTCTGCAACAGTCCTTTTGCACCCCAGTCTCCAAAATTTGCTCTCTGCAGCAGTCCTTCTCCACCCCAGTCTCCAACCTCTGCTCTCTATAACAGTCCTTCTGTACTGCATTCTCCAACCTCTGCTCTCTGTAAGGGTACTTCTACACCCGAGTCTCCAACCTCTGCTTTCTGAATCAGTCCATCTGCACTCCAGTCTCCAACCTGTGCTCTGTGTAACTGTCCCTCTGCACCTTGCTCTCAAACCTCTGCTCTCTGTTACAGTCCTTATAGACCCCAGTCTCCAAACTCTGCTCTCTGAAACAATCCGTTGCACCTCAGTCTCCAACCTCTGGTCTCTGCAAGGGTCCTTCTGCACCTGAGTCTCCAAACAATACTTTCTGTAACTGTGCTTGTACACCTAAGTCTCCAACCTCTGCTCTATGTAAGATCCTTTTGAAACCCAGTATCCAAACTCTGCTCTCTGTGACCGTTCTTCTGCACCTCACTCTCCAAACTCTGCTCTCTTTAAAAGACCTTCTGCACCCCAGTCTCCAACCACTGTTCTCTGTAATGATCCTTCTGCACCCCAGTCTTGAACCTCTGCTCTCTGCAATGATCCTTCTGCACCCCAGTCTCCATCCTCTGCTCTCTGCAACGATCCCTCTTTACACCAGTCTCCAAACTCTGCTCGCTGCAACAGTCCTTGTACACCCCATTCTCCAACATCTGCTCTCTGCAACAGTTCTTCTGTATTTCAGTCTGAAAACTAGGCTCTCTGCAATTATCCTTTTGTACCCTAGTCTCCAACCTCTGCTCTCTGCAACAGTCCTACTGTACTGCAGTCTCCAACTTCTGCTCTCTGTAACAATCATTCTGCACCTCAGTCTCCATTCTCTGCTTTCTGTAAGATCCTTCTGCAACCCAGTCTCCAAACTCTGCTCTCTGTAACAGTCCTTCATCACCCCAGTCGCCAACCTCAGCTCTCTGTAACAATCCTTCTGCACCTCAGTCTCCAAACTTTGCTCTCTGCAACTATCTTTCCGCACCCCAGTCTGAAACCTCTGCTAGCTGCAACAGTCCTTGTGAAGCCCAGTCTTCAACATCTGCTTCTTGCAACAGTTCTTCTGTACCTAAGTCTGAAAACTATTCTCCCTGCAATAATCCTTCTGCACCCCAGTCTCAAAACTCTGCTCTCTGTAACAGTCCTTTTGTAACTCAGTCTCCAATCACTGCTCTCTTCAACACTCTTTCTACACCCAAGTCTACATACTCTGATCGCCCCAACGGTCCTTCTGCAACCCAGTTTCCAAACTCTGTTCTCTACATCGGTTCTTCTGCAATGCAGACTCCAACCTCTGCTCTCTGTAACATTCCTTTTGTACCAATGTCTCCAACCTCTGTTCTCTGTAAGGGTCCTTATGCACCTCAGTATCCGACCTCTGCTTTCTGTATCAGTCGTTTTGAACCACAGTCTCCAAACTCTGCCCTCCGTAACCGTCCTTCTGCAACTCAGTCTGCAACCTCTGCTCTCTGCAACAGTTCTTCTGCACCCCAGTCTCCATCCTCTGTTCTCTGCAACAGTCCTTTTGCACCCCAGTCTCCAACATCTGCTCTCTGCAACAGTCATTCTGCACCCCAGTCTCCAAACTTTGCTCTCTGTAACAGTCCTTCTGTTCTGCATTCTTCAACATCTGCTCTCTGTAAGTGTACTTCTGCACCAGAGTCTCCAACCTCTGCTTTCTGTATCAGTTTTTTTGCACCCGAGTCTCCAAACTGTGCTCTTTGTAACTGTCCCTCTGAACCTTAGTCTTTAACGTTTGCTCTCTGCTACAGTCCTTCTAGACCCCAGTCTCCAACCTCCGCTCTCTCTAACAATCCTTCTGCACCTCTGTCTACAACCTCTGCTCTCTGCAATGGTCCTTTTGCACCTGAGTCTCCAACATCTACTCTCTGTTACAGTGCTTCTACACCTCAGTCTCCAACCTCTGCTCTATGTAAGATCCTTCTGCAACCCAGTCTCCACACTCTGCTCTCTGTAAAAGACCTTTTGCACCCCAGTTTTCAAATTCTGCTCTCTGTATCAGTCCTTCTGCACACCAGTCTCCAACCTCTGCTCTCTGCAATGATCCCTCTGCACCACAGTCTCTAACGTCTGCTCGCTGCAACAGTCCTTGTGCAAACCAATCTTTAACATCTGCTCTCTGCAACCGTTCTTCTGTACCTCTATCTGAAAACTCTGCTCTCTGCAATAATCCTTCTACATCCGAGTCTCCAACCTCTGCTCTCCGTAACAGTTCTTCTGTACCTCAGTCTCCAACCTCTGCTCTGTATCAGTTCTACATCCCTGTCTCCCACATCTGCTCTCTGTAACAGTCCTTCTTCACCTCAGTCTTCAACCTCTGCTCTGTGTAACAGTCGTTCTGCACCCAAGTGTCCAACCTCTGCTCTCTGCAACGATGCTTCTGCATCCCAGTATACAACATCTGCTCTCTGCAACAGTTTTTCTGCACCCAAGTCTCCAAAATCTGATCTCTGCCACAGTCCTTCTGCACCTCAGTCCAGAAACTCTCCTGTCTCCAACGTTCCTTCAGCACCCCATTCTCCAAACTCTGCTCTCCGTAACAGTCCTTCTGCACCTCAGTCTCCAAACTCTGCTCTATGAAAGATCCTTCTGCAACCCAGTCTCCTAACTCTGCTCGCTCTAAGAGCCCTTTTGCACCCCAGTCTCCAACCTCTGCTCTCTGTAACAGGCCTTATGCACCGCAGTCTGGAAACTCTGCTCTCTCTATCAGTCCTTCTGCACCCCAGTCGCAAACCTCTGCTCTTTGTAACAGTCCTTCTGCCTCTCAGTCTCCTACATCTGCTCTCTGCAACAGTCCTTCAGCACCCCAGATTCCAAATTCTGGTTTCTGCAACAGTCCTTGTACATCCAAGTCTCCAACCTCTGGTATCTGAAACAGTCCTTCTGCACCCCAAGCTCCAAACTCTGCTCTCTGTAACAATCTTTCTGTGACTCAGTCTCCAACATCTACTCTCTTTAACAGTCCCTCTGCACCTCACTCTCCAACAACTGCTCTCTGTAAGTACCTTCTGCAACCCAGACTCCAAACTCTGCCCTCTGAAACAGTCCTTCCGCACACCTTCTCCCAACACTCCTCTTCGTAACAGGCCTTCTGCACCCCCTCTAAAATCTGTTCGCTATAACAATATTTCTGCACACCAGTCTCCAACCTCTTCTCTCTGTAACAGTCCTAATGCACCTCGGTCTACAATCTCTGCTCTCTGTAACATCCTTCTGCAACCTTTATAAAAACTCTGCTCTCCGAAATAGTCCTGCTGCACCTCAGTCTCCAAACTCTGTTCTTTGCAACACTCCTTCTGCACCCCAGTCGCCAAACTCTATTCTCTGTAACAGTCCTTCGGTACCGCAGTCTCCAAACACTTCTCTCTGTAACGGTCCTTATGCACCCCAGTCTCCAAACTCTGCTTTCTGTATCAGTCCTTCTGCACGCCAGTCTACAACCTCTGCTCTCTGTAACAGTCTTTCTGTACCTCATATCCAAACTCTGCTATCTGCAACAGTCCTTATGCACCCCAGTCTACAACCTCTGGTGTCTGCAAAATTCCTTCTTCACCACAGACTGCAACGTGTGCTTTGTGTTACAGTGCTTCTGCATCCCAACTCCAACTCTGCTCTCTGCAATGATCCTTCTATACCTCAGTCTTAAACCTCTGCTCTCTGCAACAGTCCTTCCGCACCCCAGTCTCCAAACTCTGTTCTCTGTAACAGTCTTTCTCCACCTCAGTCTTCAACCGCTGCTCTCTGAAGGAGTCCTTCTGCACCCCAGTCTCCAACATCTGCTCTCTAAACAGTCCTTCTGCACCCCAGTCTCCAACATCTGCTCTCTGCAACAATCCAACTGCACCTCAGTGTCCAAACTCTGCTCTCTGCAACGTTCTTTCTGAACCCCAGTCTCCAACGTCTGCTCTCTGAAAGATCCTTCTGACCCCAGTTACCAAACACTGCTCCCTGTAATATTCCTTCTCCACGCCAGTATCCAAACTCTGCTTTCTGCAACGGTCGAACTGCTCCCCAGTCTCCAAACTCTGCTCTCTGTAAAGGTCCTTTTGCAAGCCTGTCTCCAACCTCTGCTTTCTTTGTCCATCCTTCTGTGCCTCAGTCTCCAACCTCTGCTCTCTGCAAAAGTTCTCCTGCATCGCATTCTCCATCTTCTGCTCCCTGCAACTGTCCTTCTGAACAAGAGTTTCGAACACCTGCTCTTTGAAAAAGTTTTGGGTACCCTAGTCCCCAAACTCTTCTCTCTGCAACAGTCCTTCTGTACTGCAGACTCCAAATTCTGCTCTCTGCAACGAAACTTCTACACCCCAGTCTCCAACATCTGCTCTCTGCAAAAGTCCTTCTGCACCTCATTCTGAAAATTTTTCTCTCTGCAACAATCCTTCTGCACCCCAGACTTCAACATCTGCTCTCTGTAACAGTCCTTATGCACCTCAGTTTCCAAACTCTGCTCAATGTAAGATCCTTCTGCAACACAGTCTCCAAAATTTGCTCCCCTTAACAGTCCTTCTGCACCACAGTCTCCAACCTCTGCTCTCTATAACAGTCGATCTACACCTCAGTCTGAAACCTCTTCTCTCTTCAGGATCCATCTGAATCCCAGTCTCCAGACACTGCTCTCTGTAACAGTCCTCCTGCACCTAAATCTCCACACTCTGCTCTTTGTAAGATCCTTCTGCCACTCAGTCCCTAACTCTGCTCTCTACAAAAGTCCTTCTGCACCACAGTCTTCAACCTATGCTCTCTGTAACAGGCCTTCTGCACCCCAGTCTCCAACTTCTTCTCTCTGCAATGATCATTCTACACCTCAGTCTCCAACATCTGCTCTCTGTAAGATCTTTCTGCAACCCAGTCTCCCAACTCTGCCCTCTCTAACAGACCTTCTGCACCCCTTCTTTGAACTTTCCGTAACAGGCCTTCTGCACCCCAGTCTCCAAATTCTGTTCTCTATAACAAGCCTTCTACACCCCAGTCTCCAACGTCTGCTCTCTGCAACAGTCCGTCTGCACCCCAGTCTCCAACCTGTGGTCTCTGCAACAGTCCTTCTGCACCTCAGTCTTAAAACACTGTTCTCTGCTACGATCCTTTAGCTCCTCAGTCTCTAACTTCTACTCTCTGAAACAGTCCTTCTGCACCTGGGTCCCCAACATCAGCTCTCTGTTAGATCCTTCTTAAACCCAGTCTCTAAACTCTGTGATCTGTAGCAGTCCTTCTGAAGCCCTTCTCTACAATCTGCTCTCCCTAACAGGCGTTCTGCACCCCAGTCTCCAACCTCTGCTCTCTGTAACACTCTTTTTGCACCTCAGTCTCCAACCTCTGCTCTCTGCAATGATCATTCTGCACCCTAGTCTACAACGTCTCCTCTCTTCAACAGTCCTTCTGAACCTCTGTCTCCAAATTCTGCTCTCTGCAACAGTCCTTCTTAACCCAAGTCTCCAACCTCTGCTCTTTGCAACAGTCCTTCTGCACCCCAGTCTTCAGGCTCTGCTCTGTGTAAAAGTCCTTCTGCACCCCAGTCTCCAACCTCTGCTCTCTGTAACAATTCTTCTGCACCCCAGTCTCCAACCTCTGCTCTCTGTAACAGACCTTCTGCCCCATATACTCCAACATCTGCTCTCTGTTACAGTCTTTATACACCGAAGTCTCCAAACTCTGCTCTCTATAATGGTCCCTCTGTACTCCAAGTTCCAACCTCTGCTTTCTGTAACAGTCCTTCTTTTCCTCAGTCTGAAACCTCTGCTCTCTACACTATCCTTCTGCACCGCAGTGTCCAAACACTGCTCTCTGTAACATTCCTCCTGCACCACAGTCACCAACCATTGCTCTCTGTAATATCCTTCTGCAACCCAGTCTCCAAACTCTGCTTTTTCTAGCAGGCCTTATGCACCCCAGTCTTCAAAATCTGCCCTCTGAAACAGTCCTTCTGCACGCCAGTCTGAAACCTCTGCTCTTTGTAATGGTCCTTCTGCACCCCAGTCTCACACCTCTTTTTTCTGTATCATAATTCTTCACCCCAGTCTCAAACGTCTGCTCTGTGTAACAGTCCTGCTGCATCTCAGTCTCCAATGTCTGCTCTCTGCAACAGTCCTTCTGCACCCCAGTTTCCAAACTCTGCTTTCTTCAACATTCCTTATGCACCCCAGTCTCCAACCTGTGCTCTCTTTAACAGTCCTTCTGCACGGCACTCTCCCACCTCTTCTCTCTGTAATGATCCTTCTGCAGCTCAGTCTCCACCTCTGCTCTTTTCAAGGTTTCTTCTGCAACTCAGTCTCCAACTTCTGCTCTCTTCAAAGATCCTTCCGAACCCGATTCTCCAAACTCTGCTCTCTGTAACTGTTTTTCTGTACCTAAGACTCCAACCTCTGTTTTTGCAAACATTCTTCTGCACCCTTGTGTACAACCTCTGCTCTCTGCAACTGTCTTACTGCACCCCAGTCTCCAAATTCTCCTCTCCTTAACACTCCTTCTGCACCGCAGTCTCCAACCTCTGTTCTCTGTAAGGTTGTTCTGCACCCCAGTTTTCACACTCTGCTCTCTGTAACATTCCTTCTCCAACTCAGTCTAAAACCTCTGCTGTCTTCAACGGTCCTGCTGCAACCCAGTCTCCAACATCTGTTCTCTACATCAGTTCTTCTGCACCCCAGTCTCCAACCTCTGCTCTCTGTAACAGTCCTTCTGCACCCCAGTCTCAAACCTTTTTTTTTTCTTTATAAGTTTTTCTGAACCATGGTTTCCAACCTCTGCTCTGTTTAACAGTACTTTTTCACTTCTGTCTCAAACCTCTGAACTCTGCAACTTTACTTTTGCACCCCATTCTCTAACCTCTGCTCTCTGTAAAAGTCCTTCTTCACCCAATTCTCTAACCCCTGCTCTATGAAACAGTTCTTGTGAACCCCAGTCTCCAACATTTGCACTCTGAAACAGTTCTTCTATAAACCATTCTCCAACCTCTGCTCTCTGTAACAGACATCGTGTATTGCAGTCTCCGAACTCTGCTCTCTGCAACAGTCTTACTGCACCCCAGTCTCCAACCTCTGCTTTCTGTATCAGTCCTTCTAAACCCCAGTCTCCAAACTCTGCTCTCTGTAACAGTCCTTATGCACCTCAGTCTTTAAATTCTGCTCTCTGCAACAGTCCTTCTGCACCCAAGTCTCCAACACCTTCTCCCTGCAACAGTCCTTCTTCACCCTATTCTCAAACCTCTGCTATCTGAAACAGTCCTTCTACACCCCAGTCTCCAAACTCTGCTCTCTGTAACAATCATTCTGCACCTCTGTCTCCACCTATGCTCTCTGCAATGTTCCTTCTGCACCTCAGTCTTCAACTTCTGCTCTCTGTATGATCCTTCTGTAACCCAGTCTCCAAACTCTGCCCTCTGTAATAGTCGTTCTGCATCCCTTCACCAAACTCTGCTGTCTGTAACAGGTCTTCTGCACCGCAGTCTCCAAACTCTGTTCTCTGTAACAGTCCTTCTGCACCCCAATCTTAAACCTCTGCTCTCTACAAAGATGCTTCTGCACCCCAGTCTCCAACCTCCGTAATCTCCAAGAGTCCTTCTTCACCGCAGTCTAAAAACTCGGTTCTCTGCAAAGATCCTTCTGCACCCCAGTCTCTAAACTCTGCTCTCTGTAACAGTCCTGTTCCACCTCAGTCTTCAACCTCTGCTCTCTGTAAGATCCTGCTGCAACCCTGTATTCAAACTCTGCTGTCTGTAACAGTCCTTCTGCACCCCAGTCTCCAACATCTGTTCTCTGTAACAGTCCTTCTGCATCTCAGTCTTCAAACTCTGCTCTCTGTAACATTTTTTCTCTACCCCGTCTCGAACCTCTGCTTTCTGCAATGATCCTTCTGCACGATAATCTCCAACCTCTGTTCTCTGCAACAGTCCTTCTGCACCCCAGTCTACAAACTCTGCTTTGGATATCATTTCTTCTGAACCTCAGTGTCCAACCTCTGCTTTATGTAAGATCTTTCTGCAACCCAGTCTCCAAACTCTGCTCTCTGTAACAGTCCTTCTACACCCCAGTCTCAAACCTCTGCTATGTGCAACAGTTCGTCTGCACCGCAGTCTCCATTCTCTAAACTTTGAAAGATCCTTCTGCACCCCAGTCTCCAAACTCTGATCTCCGTAACAGTCCTTCTTCACCCCAATCTCCAACCTCTGCTAACTGTAACAATCCTTCTGCACCTCAGTCTCCAACCTCTGCTTTCTGCAAAAATTTTTCTTAACCCCACTCTAACCATTGCTCTCAGTAACATTTCTTCTGCACCTCAGTATCCAACCTCTGCTCTATGTAAGATCCTTCTGCCACCCAGACTCCAAACTCTGCTCTCTGTAACAGTCCTTTTGCACCCCAGTCTCCAACCTCTGCTCTGTGCAACAGTTCGTCTGCTCCCGAGTCTCCAAACTCTGCTCTCTGTATGATACTTCTGAACCATAATCTTAAAACTCTGATCTCTGTAACAGTTCTTCTTCACCCCAGTCTCCACTTCTGCTCCCTGCAACAATCCTTCTGCACCCAAGTCTCCAACTTCTGGTCTCTGAAACACTTCTTCTGCACCCAAGTGTTTAACATCTACTCTCTGAAACAGTCCTTCTGCATCCCATTCTCCAACCTCTGCTCTTTGCAACAGTCCTTCTGTACCCTGGTCTCCAACCTCTGCTCTTTGTAACAGTCCTTATGTACTGCAGTCTCCAACCTCTGCTGTCTGTATGGTTCATTCTGGACCCAAGTCTCCAACCTCTGCTTTCTGTATCAGTCCTTCTGCACTACAGTCTCCAACCTCTGCTCTCTGTAACAGTCCTTCTGCACCCCAGTCTCCAAACTGTGCACTCTGCAACAATCTATCTACACTCCTGTCTTCAACCTCTGCTCTGTGTAACAGTCCTTCTGCAACCCAGTTTCCAATCTCTGATCTCTGCAACGATTCTTCTGCATCCCAGTCTCCAACATCTGCTCTCTGCAACCGTCCTTCTGCACCCAAGTCTCCAACCTCTCCTCTCTGCAATGATCCTTCTGCACAAAAGTCTCCAACCTCTGCTCTCTGCAATAATCCTACTGCACCCAGTTCACCAACCTCTTCTCTCTGTAACAATCTTCCTGCACCGCAGTCTCCAAACTCTGCTCTACATAATATTCTTCTGAAACCCAGTCTCCAAACTCTGCTTTTTGTAACAGCCCTTCTGTACCCAGTCTCCAACCTCTGCTCTCTGTAACTGGCCTTCTGCACACCAGTCTCCAAACTCTTCTCTCTGTATCAGTCCTTCTTCACCCCAGTCTCCAAACTCTACTCTTTTTAACATTCTTTCTGCATCTCAGTCTCCTACCACTGCTCTCTGCAACAGTGCTTCTGCACACCAGTCTCCAACATCTGCACTCTGAAACAGTTCTTCTCCACTCCAGTCTCTAACATCTGCTCTCTGTAAACGTCCTCCTGTAGTGCAGTCTCCAAACTCTGCTCTTTGTAATGGTCCTTCTGCACCTCAGTTTCCAACCTCTTATTTCTGTATCAGTCCTTCTGCACCCCAGTCTCCAACACCTGCTCCCTGCAACAGTACTTCTGCACCTCCGTCTCCAAATTCTGCTCCCTGCAACAGTCCTTCTTCACCCAAGTCTCCAACCTCTGCTCTTCGCAACAGTCCTTCTGCACCCCAGTCTCCAACCTTTGCACTTTTTAACAGTCCTTCTGCACCATATTCTCCAACCTCTGCTCTCTGTTACAGTCTTTTATACGGCAGTCTCCAACCTCTGCTCTCTGTAACGGTCGCTCTGCACCCCAATTTCTAACCTCTGCTTTCTGTAACAATCCTTCTGTACCTCAGTCACCAAACTCTGCTCTCTGTAACCATCCTTCTGCACCCAAGTCTCCAACACCTGCTCCCTGCAACAGTCTTTCTGCACCCCAGTCTCCAAACTCTGGTCACTTTAACAGTCCTTCTGCACCTCCGTCTCCAAATTCTGCTCTCTGTTACAGTACTTCTGCACCTCAGTCTTAAAACTCTGCACTCTGCACGATCCTTCTGCACCCCAGTCTCCAACCACTGCTCTCTGTAACTGTCGTCCTGCACCTCAGTCACCCACCACAGCTCTCTGTAAGATTCTTCTGCAACCCAGCCTCAAAACTCTGCTCTCTATAACAGTCCTTCTGCAACCCAGTATCCACTCTCTGCTCTCTGTAGCAGGCCTTTGCACCCCAGTCTCCAAACTCTGCTCTCTGAAACAGTTCTTCTGTACCTCAGTCTCCAACCTCTGCTCTCTGTAACGGTCATTTTGCACTCCAGTTTCCCACCTCAGCTTTCTATATCATAATTCTTCACCCAAGTCTCCAACGTCTTCTCTGTGTAACAGTCTTTCTGTGTCTCACTCTCCAAACTCTGCTCTCTGTGACAGTTCTTCTGCACCCCAGTCTCCAACCTCTGCTTTCTGCAACATTGCTTCTGCACCTTAGTATTCAACCTGTTCTCTCTGTAACAGTCCTTCTGCACCCAAGTCTCCCTCATCTGCTCTCTGTAACGATCCTTCTTCAGCCCAGTCTCTACTCTGCTCTCTGCAATGATTCTTCTGCAACTTCAGTCTCCAACTTCTGCTCTTTTCAACGATCCTTCTGCACCTCACTCTCCAACCTCTGCTTTCTGTAACAGTTTTTCTGCACCTAAGTCTCCGACCTCTGCTCTATGCAACCGTCCTTCTGCACCCCAGTTTCCAACCTCTGCTCTCTACAAGATCCTTCTGCACCCTAGTCTCTATCATCTCCTCTCCTTAACACTCCTTCTGCAAATCAGTCTCCAAACTCTGTTCTATGTAAGGTTCTTCTGCACCCAAGTTTCCAAACTCTAATCTCTGTAACATTTCTTCTCCAACCCAGTCTCCAACTACTGCTTTCTTCAATGCTCCTGCTGCAACCCAGTCTCCAAACTCTGTTCTCTGAAACAGTATTTCTGCTCCCAAATTTCCAATCTCTACTCTCTGTAACAGTCCTTCTGTACCGCAGTCTCCAACTTCTGAACTCTGTAATGGTCTTTCTGCACCCTAGTCTCCAACCTCTGCTTTCTATATCAGTCCTTTTGCACCACAGTCTCCTAACTCTGCTCTCTGTTACAGTCCTTGTGCACCTCAGTCTCCAAACTCTGCTTTCTGTAAGATCCTTCTGAAACCAAGTCTCCAAACTCTGCTCTCCATAACAATCCTTCTGGACACCAGTCTCCTACCTCTGCTATCTGCAACGATCCTTCTTCACCCCAGTCTTCTACCTCTGCTCTCTACAATAGTCATTCTGCACCCCAGTCTTCAAAATCGGCTTTCTGCAACAGTCCTTCTGCACCTCAGTCTGAAATCTCTGTTCTCTGCAATGACCGCCCTGCACCCCTGTCTCCTTCCTCTGCTCTCTCTAACAGTCCTTCTGAACCTCATTCTCCTACCTCTGCTCTCTGTAAGATCCTTCTGCAACAAAGTCTCCAAACAGTGCTCTCTGTAACAGTCCTTCTGCACAACAGTCTCAAAACTCTGTTCTGTGTAACAGGCCTTCTGCACCCCAGTCTCCAACCTCTGCTCTCTGTAACAGGCCTTCTGCAGCCTAGTCTCCATCCTCTGCTCTCTGCAACAGTCTTTCTAAATTCCAGTCTCAAAACTCTGCTCTCTGCAACATTCCTTCTGCACCCCAGTCTTCAACTTCTGTTCTCCTTAACAATCCTTCTGCACCTAAGTTCCCAAACTCTGACCTCTGCAATGGTCCTTCTGCACCCCAGTCTCTAACCTCTGTTGTCTGCAACCATACTTCTGAACCCTTGCCTCCAACCTCTGCTCTCTGAAAAAGTCTTTCTGAACCCTAGTCTCCATCATCTGCTCTCTGCAACAGTCCTTCTGCACCTCAGTCTGAAAACTCTGCTCTCTGCAATGATTCTTGTTCACTCCAGTCTCCAAATTCTGCTTTGTGTAACAGTCCTTCTGCACCTCAGTCTACAACTTCTGCTCTCTGCAACAGTTCTTCTGCACCCCAGACTTTAACATCTACTCTCTGAAAGAGTCCTTCTACACCCCATTCCAAATGCAAAGAATGAGACCTGAACTATTGCTTACCCTGCAAAAAATTAACTCAAAATGCATTAAAGACCCAGGCACTAGACCAGAAATTATGCAGTTTCTAAAAAAAAAACAGTCAATACTTCAACCTACAGGCAGAGGCAATGACTTTCTCAATAGGATGCCAAAGCTCAGGAGATAACACCAAAAGTTAGCTAATAGGGTAACATCAAATTAAGAAGGTTCTGCACAGCAAAGGAGACAATTAGAATATGAAGAGAGAACCTATGGAAAGGGAGAAAATATTTATGTGGTGCTTTTCTAAAAGATAATGAATATTCAGAATATTAATAAAGAACTCAAAAAACTTATCATCAAACCCACAATTATTAAATAACCCAATTATCAAATAACCCACTTACCAAATGGGAAACTAAATGAACTAAACAGACACGTCTTAGAAGAAAATATTTGAGTGGCCAACAAATATATAAAAATACTTGCAAGTCAAGACTACCCTGAGATTTCATCTCACTTAAGTGACAAAGGAAACCACCAAGAATACAAACAGAAATGAGTGTGACAAGGAGAGAATTGGAGAGAAAGGAGCACTCTCACCCTGTTGGTGGGCATGTAAATCAGCACAACCACCACGGAAATCGGGATGGAGGCTCCTCAGGAGTGGCCATGGACCACCCTGCGACCCAGTTCTACCTCTGCTTGGTATTTATCACAGCGGATCGAAGTCATCATACTATAATGACACATATATGCCTATGAACCAGCCGTGGTGACTTCAGTGGATGAATGGATAAAGAACATCTGGTATATGCACACTGGAATTTCATTCAGCCATAAAGAAGAACGAAATTATGTCATGCTGGAAGATGGATGGTTCTTCAGAACATTAAGGGAAATAAGCAACTCAGAAAGTTAAGGGACTTATGTTTTTCCTCTGTTAAAGCTACAGGGGGAAAAGGAAGGAAAGTTGGGAAGGGAGTCTCATCATGAAAGTTGAATTAAGATCAGTAGAGTCAAGGCACCAGGGGAGGAGGTTAAGAAAAGGGAAATATTGGAATAATATTGGCCAAAGTTCATGGTTATTTTGTGTGCATGTTCAAATATGTCACAGTAAATTCCACCATTATGGACCACTACAATGCACCAATGAAGTGTGAAATGAAGAGTTTCACATTACATGGGACAGGCACTATTCTAGGAGGATGCCTATTTTTTTCCATCTATAAATACCACGATCATTTACCACTGTCAAAAATCTCTACAGATTCGAATGTTCTGATCACTGCTCCACCACATGGCCTCTTGACTTCAGGGTCCCCTTATTCTAACTGAAATCAGGGAGCCCGTTTCAACGATGCCATCTGTTAATGTCTTCCCAGGCTGCCAAGGACAGCAGCTGCGGATTTAACAAGGATCTGGTGCTGCCTTCTGAATGCATGTCCACGAGACCTTGGCGAAGGCTGGTGTTCCAGGCCCTCCTCCAGATCCAGCTGTGAGGCCAGGGAAGGGGTCACATAACACGCCATCCAACACCTTTTTTATTTCTGATCACCAGCCTCTCCATTATTCCAGGATCATATTGGTCATTGAACTTAAGCAAACACTGAGTCCAGATTTCAGTCCATCAACCAAAGAGAGTCTAATAGCCACTCCCCGTGGCTCAGGAAAATCCTTGGCCCTAACATTCCTGGTGATTACGTCGCTGTGACTGCATTCAAGATGATCCAGCAATATGTCCTGACTTCTTTGGTCTAGAAGACTCAAACAAATTCTCTTATATATTCTTAAGGCTCCTATTAACAAAATACAGTAAAATATTTACCTTTTATTTTGGTTTGACCCTTATACTCACCTGGGCTATATTTTATAATCTTACCTGAAGCGTTTTAGGATCAGACCCCAATTAAGAGTCTGGTGACAATGTGGGATGATGGATGAGCATCTTAAAGACAATTGGGCTGGGGATTTGGATCAAGCAGTAGTGTGCTTGCCTGGCACGCGTACGGCCCAATTTCGATCCTCAGCAAAACATACCAACAAAGATGTTGTGTCCACCGAGAACTAGAAAATGAATATTAAAAATTCTCTCTCTCTCTCTCTCTCTCTTCTCTTCTCTCTCTCTCTCTCTCTCTCTATCTCCCCCCCTCCTCTCCTCTCTCTCTCCTCTCTCACTCTCTCTTAAAAAAAGAATACATCCTCCCCGGTAGAGTCACCATAGGGTCTTTAATTTAGGGAAGCTAGTCTCCTTGGGGGAGGAGGGGCTGCTTTTGACAGCAAAGAGGGTTAATGGAGATTTCAGGTTTCAAGGCTCTGAGATTTGTCTGATTCCACTGGTATTTTGCCATTCTAATTAACAGGGTCTCAATCATTCCCCCATTAATGTCCTAATTGACATAAGAGAGACCTGGAGAAATTGTGGATTTATAATTTTCTTTGTACTTCTGCAGTTTGGAGAATTGGATGTTTTATTCTGATATTAACCTTTATCAGTTTCCAGAGAGAAAATATTTCTGATGATCTTAACCTGACTGGAAGGAGGAATATAATGCTTGAACCTATCATTTTCTTTCTGTAAGTCTCCACTTCAGTCAGTAACAGCAGTCTGTAGTCATGTTGTAATGTTCATTGCCACCCTGAAGGTCGATGGTGTTATTCCAAAGCTCAGTTTTCCATAGACATTTGATTTCAGGCCACGATAAATTAAAGTCTCTGTTGGGTCATTGCACACAAGGAATTATCAGGTCTCCTTTCCTATGGGCTGTGACATCATCAGCATATTCAATTCCCTCAGGTCAGACATGCAACCTACCTCCTCAGATCTGTTATCTAGAAGCATCTCTGTTGTAAACCAATTTTGTGGTCAGTGCCACCGTGGTCAGGTAGAGATGAAGAACGACTCTTGATGTCTTAGGGTAGAGGAAGTTGGCACAGAAAAAAGTTATAATATGGTTGGGAGATCTGGAAGAAAAAAAGAAAATAGGGCAGGTGACACCACACCATATATGGAAACCCTAACTTCCCTGGAAAAAGATGCTCATTCCACGCTACTGTTACCCACATTCAGGAACAGCTGTCTAGGAGCCTGCACAAACAGCTCCTGGCACCAAGGAGATTAGTTCCTGCCTCTACAGGGCTGGTTTGCTGCTGCTGCTATGGGATCCAAAAGAACCCGCTTTCTTCCTTTCCTTTCTTCCTCTCTGCCTAGTGTTTGGCTGATCTGACAGAACTTCCTAAAATGGAGGCCTGCAGGCAGGGGAGTGTGGGAAACGAGGTTCTCGTACTTTCTGTCCCTCTGGTGTGGGGAGAACACAGAAGGAGAGAAATAGTGCTGAACACCCACACAAGGTGTCCAACACACTTGAACCTGAAAGTGGGAAAAGGGTGTTTGTGAAAAGAGAGGAGAGAAAGGAGGTCTCAGAGATTTTAAAAGCGGGAGTTGGAGTTGAAGCTCCAGATACAGACTCTCTAACCAGGTGCCTACAAGTCCCTGGGAGGCATCTTTTTTCAGATGACTGTATACTCCAGTTTTAAGATTGGTCTAGACTTTGATCATGCAAAGGGATGCATACCCTCCAGCCAGCTTCCTCAGGGCACTATGGACCTCATTGCTTCTCAGTCTGTGAATGACAGGGCTCAACCGGGGGCTCACCATACAGAAGAGCACAGAGACCAGAGTGTCTATGTCCAGCCTTCTCTGAGCCTGTCATAGTGGAAGTTGGCTGTTCCATAGAAGACCACCACGACAGTGAGGGGGACGCACAGGTGTAGAAGGCCTTCCTTCTGCCCTGGGCAGAGGGAATCCCCAGGATGGCCGCCATGATGAGTGCATAGGAGCCTGCAGTGAAGAGGCAGGGGCTCAGGCCCATGGTGGCACTCACCACGTGGAGCGCAGACTCGTTGACAGAGGTGTCTGAGCAGGAGAGCTGCAGGAGCAATGGGGTGTCACAGAGAAAGTGGCATAACTGGTGGGACCCACACAGAGTGAGTCGATGGCCAGCACTGTGTGTGTGACCAAATTCACCAGCCCACACAGCCAGGACCCAGTCACCAGGCCAACAGAGACCTTCACACTCATGATGACTGGGTATTGAGGAGGACGGAAGGTGGCCACACAGCAGTCATACTGGCCACACAGCCACTAAGAAGCCTTCTGTGCCAGCACATGTCACCAAGAAGAAGATCTGGGAAAGGCAGCTCTCATAAGAAATTGCCTTCTTTTTCCCAGAATAAGTTCACCAGCAGTACTGGGAGGGTGGTGGATGTTTCCCAGACGTCCAAGAAGCTCAAGTTGCTGAGGAAAAAGTACATTAGAGCGTGGAGAGCAGGACTGACCCTGGTGGCCACTATTATGAGCATGTTCCCCAGGTGAGTGGTCAGGTAAATGACCAGAAAGAGCAGAAAGAACCATCCCTGTAAGTTGGAGTGGTTGGAAAATCCCAAGATTATGAATTCAGTGACAAATTATTGATTGCTCATTTCCAATGGTATGATAGCTTCAAAACAGAGAAAAAGAGACCATGACGAGAATGGACTGAGAGCACCCAATGCAAAAGGCTTCTTATCTGCACTAAAGTCCAGCATCACTGGCAAATAAT